>NW_015386192.1:21718-23918 GCF_001527695.2 Protobothrops mucrosquamatus | reverse complement strand
CCTCCCTCCCTCCCTCCCTCCCTCCTCCCTCATTCTATATCCCTGAAGGTCTCCTGGTGATTATTCCCAACTGGCAAGGCATGTTCACTGGCATAATATGCCAATTGGAGTAGAGTTTGGGAAAGAAGCAGTATTAATTCTGTTAAAAATCATAATTGTGGTTCTTGAAAACTGTCAAACGGATCAAACAACCACAGAGAAAGTTTCCAGAAGTTTGGAAAATACCCAAATTGCTTCCTCATTCGGCATCTGGATGGTGAAGTTCCAGCCAAGGATGCTTCCGGGATCTCTGACGGCCTCTCCTCCTCCTCGGAGGTGGGACAGTCAGGGGTCAAAAGGACCACCTGGAAGGGCCAAGGAAAAGCCCAGGGCAGACCCCCGTTTCCCCCAGGTGGACAGAGCAAAGTCTTCCTAGCCAGAGGCTGCCTTCAACAAGCCATTGTGTCTTTGTGCTGTCGCTGTGAAAACAGGAAGGCTGGATGGGATTTGGACAAGAAAGGAAGACAAGACGGAACGTCATGATGATCGCTTTATTAAGACTAATGAACTGAATTAGCAAAATAGTGATTCTTCTCAAAGATGAAGATTATAGAAAACAGAAGCGCCAGAAAAGGCCTCTGTGTATGTCAAGGAACAATTTCAGAAAATGTGAATTTGGGCTCAAGCAAACCATTCCATTCCCGATTTGTGTCAGAAGAAGCAAAGCTTGCCGTGAACACAGCTTGCACACCGGAACTCGCTCGGCTGCTGGACACCCTCAGAATCCTTCGCCTGCGCCTAAGGGGTCCTTCGGAGGTCCAGATTAGTTACAGGATACGATTTTCATGGTCATATTATGTTGCACAGGTTGGGCTGTGACTTTTAGGTTGCATAATTGTCTCTGGAAGGGAATGAAAAGAAAAAGAGTTGGAAGGGACTTTAGAGGTCTTCTAAGCCACCCCCCTACTCAGTCAGGAGACCCTGAACCATTCCAGACAAACGTTTGTCCAATCTCTTCTTAAAAGCCTCCAGTGATGGAGCACCCACAACTTCTGGAGACAAGCAGTTCCACTGGTTAATTGTTTATACTGTCAAGAAATTTCTCCTAAGTTCTAGGTTGCCTCTTTCCTTGATCAGTTTCCCTCCGTTGCTTCTTATCCTGCCTGCTGGTGCTTTGGAAAATAGGTGACACACACACACCCGTCTTCTTTGGGGCAGCCCCTCAAATAGCAAACACTATTATCCCCTCTAGTGTCACCTCTAGTCTTTTGAATTGAAATCACCCGTGAAAATAATTGAAATCTGCTTTACAGAGGTGGCTGCCGAGCTCAGACCAGGCAGGTTTTTAATGAATGAAACCGCAAATATATGATGGGAACTTGGCATCTCAACTCACCTGCGGATTCCCTGGAATTGTCTTGCAATGCTGGATCTCCTGATATGTCATTGGATGACTGCTCGTCTTTTTACATACAGTTTTCACTACTTCGATTTTAAGATGGTATTTGATACGGCGTTCGATCTTAGTATACACCTGCGTTTTAAAATAAGTACATGGTCTTTTAATTAACTATAAAACACGATCAGCTTCATCGGTTGCCACCCGGAAGGCACGTCGTGCCTCGAGAATGGCAGAAAGATCAGTTCGAGAGGAAATATTTCTGTAACAGATACGAACAGCGGAAAATCATGTCCTTTGGGTCCACGACAACAGTCCCTCCCATAAAGCACCCCCTCAGCTCCCTCCAGCCCCCCAAAACCCTTCTATTGCTCCTAGAGGAATTTCGAGTCCTTTGGCTACTCCAAGGATCCGATGAGGCTGCCCCCCTCCCTAAAAACCTCTCAGACCGACACACCTTTGACTCTGCCGTCACTCTCTGCATCTTGTAGTAGTTGACATCGTGTCTTCTTTTCTGGTTGTATTGTGGCATGGCGAAGGCCAGGGCTTCTTGCAACCCCGGATCTTTGAGGGTCACCTGGGAGAATTTCTCGGGGTTCCCCAGGGTCAGCACCGGGGGCAGCAACAGGAGTGCCCAGCAGAGGCAGAGAAGAGACAGGACAGGTAGCTGGGAGTGCACCATGGGGGCTGGCGAGAGAACTACAGCAGGATCAGAAGTACAGCGAGCAATGCCAACAGTCGCCCCAGACCGACCTCCTGGACGCCCTGCCTTAAGTCTGCAGGAGCCCCAGGTGGCAGGGGAACTTATCTGTGCAGAGGCCA
>NW_015386192.1:10130-21329 GCF_001527695.2 Protobothrops mucrosquamatus | reverse complement strand
AACAGGAGTGCCCAGCAGAGGCAGAGAAGAGACAGGACAGGTAGCTGGGAGTGCACCATGGGGGCTGGCGAGAGAACTACAGCAGGATCAGAAGTACAGCGAGCAATGCCAACAGTCGCCCCAGACCGACCTCCTGGACGCCCTGCCTTAAGTCTGCAGGAGCCCCAGGTGGCAGGGGAACTTATCTGTGCAGAGGCCACGCCCATTCTCCAGAAGCCACGCCCATTCTCCAGAAGCCACGCCCCTGAGTGGCCCATCTCCATTGCCCAGGTGCTCACTGCCTCCTCCAGCTGAGCTTAGGCTGAAGTCGTGGGGGGGGATTGAGGAGTCCCTGCTCAAGAGAAGAGCAACAGGGATGATTGGGGGGCTGGAGGCTAAGACGTAAGAAGAACGACTGCAGGAATGGGGTCTGGCCAGTCTAGTGAAAAGAGGGACCAGGGGAGACAGGATAGCGGTCTTCCAGTATTTGAGGGGCTGCCCCAAGGAAGAGGGGCTCAATTTATTTTCCAAAGCAGCAGAAAGCAAGAGAAGGACCGATCGATGGAAACTGATGAAGGAGGGAAACAATCGAGAACTAAAGGAGAAATTTCGTTTAACTGTGAGAACAATCAACCAGTGGAACGGCTTGCCTTTTAGAAATTGTGGGTGCTGCATCCTTGGAGGAGTTTTGAGAAAAAGCTGTTCAGCCATTTGTCCAGAATGTTGTAAATAATAATAATAATAATAATAATAATAATAATAATAATAATAATAATAGCATCATCAACAACAACAATAATAATAAGATGGAAGGGACCTTGGAGGTCATCTAGTCCATCCCCCTGCTCTGGCAGGAAACCCTATACCATTTCAGACAAATGGCTGTCCAGTTCTCTTCTTAAAAACTTCCAGGGTTGGACTAGAAGACCTCCAAGGTCCCTTCCGGCTCTATTCTAATTGACCCCAAAAGGGAATCAGATTGGACCATTGATCGTATCGCCCAGTCAGCACTTCCCACGCTCCATAAATGACTTAGGAAGCATGAAAAGCATCTTTCCAGAAAGAACAGAGTGGACTGCTGTTCCCTGAAGCAATGGAGGAGATCGGGAAACTGTAGAAGGCTTGGATGAACGCCTGCTCAAAGGTTTTGGCCTGGCATTGGGCAACCATGGAGACAGCCCCACAAATCTCTGTTAATGCAGCCTCTGGTTAGAAAAACAGGAAAGTCCACTTGTGGGACAATCATGCTCTGGAGGACGGAGAATCGCCCTAGACACGCAGCCTCGGATTGCCTTGGCTTTTTTGGCGGCTGCAGCACCCTGCTGGCTCATATTCCAGTGATAGGAGGGTTTGAGTGATCTTCATTATTTTTAAATCGTTTTTTAAAAGTTTTTAATATGATTTTACAAAGTGATTGGACAGCCGTTTCTTCAGAATGGAATAGGGTCTCCGGCTTGAATAGTGGGTTGGACTAGAAGACCTCCAAGGTCCCTTCTAACGCTGTTATTCTGTTCTTAAAATGCATTAATGGCGGGATAGAATCAAGGACACGTGAAGTGTTAATACCGCTTTATAATGCCTCGGTAAGTCCACACTTTGAATACAGGTAGTCCTCGATGTACGACCACAACTGAGCTCAAAATTTATGTCGTTAAGTGAGACCTCTGTTAAGTGAGTTTTGCCTCATTTTACAACCTGTCTTGCCACAGTTGTTAAGCGAATCCCTGCCATTGCTGAATAACCCGGTTGTTAAGTGAATCTGGCTTCCCCCATTGACTTGGCTTGTCAGAAGGTCACAAAATGGATCACATGACCCTGAGACTCTGCAACCGTCATAAGTACGAGTCAGTTGTCAAGCACTATGTGAGCATGGGGATGCTGCCACAGCCATAAGGGTAGAAAATGGTCATAAGGATTAAAATACGTACAAATTATACAGATCTTGCCCAGAACATTCATTGTGTCCTGTCGCCCTGCCCTGAGGTCTTCAGGTGTACACTGATCGGGGCACAAAGGGCGGACATAGCTATGTGTTGTTGTTGTTGTTTTTTATGAAGAACTTTTTTGTTTTTCCCAACTCTCCCCCATACATATCAACAAATATACTGCAATATTTTATCACGTGTTAACATACATTCTTTTTACATTCTTAGCTATCAGATACTCTTAATAAAATAAAATAAATACATACATATAAAATTTGGTGTTGCTCGCCCATTCCCCCTTTCACTGTATCCACACTCCTACTCTTTCTTCTCTACCTTCCCTACTTCTCTCTTCTCCTCTCCTCTCCTCTTTCCTTCCCCCCTCCCCTCCCATTTCTCCCTTCTCCTCTTCTTCTCCTCCAACCTTCCTACTTCCTTCCCCCTCTCCTTTACTCTCTTCTCTCTCTCCTCTCCTTTCTTCCCTCTCATCCGTCTTCAGATACAATTCAGGGGTAATGTCAGAATCCAATTATATTTCATTTCCAGTTATCGACTATGGAAAACCCCATTTCTGCCCTCTCTGGATTCTGTCATACTACGAAGGGGAATGAGCAAAGGGGTTTTATGGCTCTCACTTCCTTCATTAAACTTCAAAGGGACTGAATGTGGATTCTCACCAAGAGGACTGACCATAACAATATGGCCCATCAGCTTTCATCTACTACTCTCTGAAGTCTCCCTTCCGCTGGACGTGAGGAAAAGGGGGTGGAAATGTAATGCCTGGGATCCTCGCTGGAAGGACGGTGGGGTGGGGGCTGCTTGGGAACACTTAAAACCTTGGATGGTAGGGGTTGGGCCTCAGATCCTGTCTAGAACACCTGCAACCATCTTCTCTTAATAAAGATGCCTGTTGGAAGAGATATTCCAACAGTTCTGTCTTCTTAAGATGCAAAGTGGGGTGGGTCCTTACAGGTAATGTCCGAGTAACTCCTCTCTCTAAATTTCCTTATCTATATTATATATAATAAGATTGATTTTCTATTACGTTAATACTTCTATTTATGTGACCTTCTCGGTATATATTTCTATAAATATTTATACGACCACTGGTTATTCAATACTGTGTCACCTATTAATAAACTAAGAATGTATTTTTTTGGAATAATAGGTTTACTTGTATGAAAATTACTATATAATGGAATGAAGAAAATTGAAGAGGTGTTCTAGATTGGGACTGAGCTAATAATTAATTGAATGTTATTTCAATAGGATGATGTGTTTGATAATATGGATGTTATTAGGTTTGATAATTAATTGGATGAAATCAGAACCTTGTCTAATGGACCTAAAATTGGGCACGGCAAAAGAGCGGAGCTTTGGTGAGGTGAAGTTCATGCAGTGTCCTACTGAAAACATGGCACGGGAGCGTTTTAAGAAACACGGCACTGAGCATTATTGGGATCTGGCTCTGAGCGAGCCAGTCCTAGAACCCACAGACTGACGGCCTTTTCTGGAGCCCCTTCTCACATTTCTGGGTGTTTGACATAAAGAGCAAGAACTGAGCAGAAACATTAGACTCTACGCCCCCCCACTCATTCCCACAAATTCCTCACAATACAATGCATACAATTAAAGGAAATATTTTTCAGATCCAAATCACAGGTTTTGATTTGAATGTTTGGCTTTGGACTAACAGGACACATGTGTGGGAAGTTAACCCAGAGAAGGAAATATTAAAAAGGCAGAAAGAAAGATATTGTTCACCAAAAGGATTTTTAAAAGCATTTTTTGAAAAGCAGAAACCAAACCTGGCCTCATCTCTGCCCAGGGCAGTAGCTAGTCTTATACAAATGCAGATGTGGAACCATCAGAAAGTTGAAGCCAGAGCCATCAAGAAGACANCACCCAAGCTCTTAAGAGTCATTAGCCCCATCACCTGGGAAGCAGGATATGATAATGGGATTAAACCACAGATATCAAAGCCTAGAAAAACACTCAGAAATAGCCTCAAAGTTCACGCCACAGGAACAGGAAACTTCCAGGCAGGGCTAGAGGGTATAAAAAGACCTTCTGCCCATGTGCTCTCTCTCTTCCCCACTCTTTTTCCTCTCCTCTGCTGCTTCTTGCAAGACCATCTGTCTTCTGCAATAAACTGTAACCTTCTTCCCAAAGCAGTTGCCATGTTTGCTTATTTATTCCCGGCTTGGATGAACCAGGATGAAGACTTACTTCTAACACATGTGTGAGAGAGATCTTCAACTTCCCCACTGCCACAAGTACACCTTCACTCAGTCTTGGGGTTTTATCATTCCTGCCCTGCAGGAGTAGTGCCAAGGAGAGGATATTAAAATGTCTTGGCTCTAAAAAATGCTATTCTACTCTTAGGAAAGCTCAGGTTTTGCTGGTCCACACACACCCCATTTAATCCATTTTCTTGCTGCAGAGAGAGATTCTGTTAAGTTCTAGCTGGAACTCCACGTCTCTGATTCTGCTGGTAACCGCTTTGCTTGGGTTGGTTGTAGCCTCGGATATTTAAAAACAGTGAGGAAAGTCTACAGGAGGCCCGCTTATGCTCCCATCGCCTGTTTCCTGGGAGAGGGGAAGTTATTTATTGAGACTAAAGCGGTCCAGCCCTCTGGGAAGAATTGAGTCTTACGGTTAAAGAAGGAATAGCAGCCACAAAAGGAAATAAACCCTTTTAATATGATTTTAAGATTATTATTATTTATCTATTGAAGCTATTGGATGCTATTCAGGGTCAAAAAACAGTGCCATCCTGTGGTTGAAGCGGGTATAGCAGGCCATTAAAAAACTTCCATGGCATTTTAAGGTTATTCTTTATTATTAAAACCTTATTAATATTAATAGGGCATCATAGTCCTCCTTAACTAGGTTTAAGGCTTTTGAAGCAGATTTATTCTTCCGCGCCTGCGTTGCAGCAAACGGGCCTCCCCTGGCCCTATTAATAAGGTGTTAATACCGTTAATAAAGACAGAGAATACCGTAATTTTAAAATGCCATTAAAAAGATTTATTTCTTTTGGTGGCCGCAATACCCGTTTGTGACCACAGGAGGGCACCGTTTTCCGTCCCATAGCATTAACGTGGAGGCCGTCGTAGGCCTTTTGCCCAGGATCGGGACACCGAGAAGCTAAGCCCCAAAGCGCAGAGCGTCAGTCAAAGCGTCGCCACTCTATGCTTTTCCGAAAGGGATGGGCCGCTTCCCTCGGCCTTCTCGGCATGGCGGACTTCCTGTCCCTCGATATCGGCTGTCCCCCAGGTCCTGTGGGGGAAAAGGACCTTTCCATCATGGCCGACTTCCGGTCCGTCCTTCTTAGTCATCCTCCAACTTCCTTTCACAGAAGACCTTCTGGGCACGGCGGACTTCACGTCCGAGCAACGAGTTAGGCCGTAAACTTAAAACCCCATTAAAAAGGCTTATGTCTCTTGGCGGCCGCAATACCCGTTTTTCACCACAGGAGGGCAGAGTTTTCCCTCCCACAGCATTACTATCGAGGCCGTCGTAGGCCTTTTCGACGGCCTCAATGCCGCTCTCGCTAAGGGAGGGAAAACAGCGCCCTCCCGTGGGCCAAGCCGGGTATAGCAGCCACCAAAAGAAATAAACCTTTAAAATGGCAAAAGGGCCTCCCGTCGCCCTATTAATATTAATAAGGGGTTAATAATAAAGACGGGGGGGGGGGGAATAAATAACCTTAAAATCCCATTTAAAAGGTTTATTTGTTTCGGCCATCCCCCAGTGCATTTGTGGTGGTGGTAGAAGGAGGTAAGGGGATGGGTTGTATCACCCTCTGCCTTTCTCCAAGGGGCTGAAACTTCCAGCAGGCCCAGGCAATGTAGGGACTCGGTCCAGAACCTGCCTCGTTCCAGAAGGAGGAGGGGGAAAATGCAGGGTTGGGGGGGTTCAGGAAGGCACCCACGGTTCTTCCAGCCTGTTTTTTTTTTGTGGGGCGGAGGATGGGGGGAGAATGCAGAACGCATCTGTCCATCTGCAGAACGGGTCGCAGAAATAGCATCCCTCGGCGCAACCTGGAGTAAACAAAACCGGTTTCTGGCCATTATGTCAGGGTAGGCCAAGTCTTCAGAAAACATGCGCTTTGAAAAGCAGCACAAGGAACTCTTCCTAGAACCCACAAGACTTTTCTGGAGCCCCTTCTCACATTTCTGGGTGTTTGACATAAAGAGCAAGAACTGAGCAGAAACATTAGACTCTACGTCCCCCCCCCCTCATTCCCACAAATTCCTCACAGTACAATGCATACAATTAAAGGAAATATTTTTCAGATCCAAATCACAGGTTTTGATTTGAATGTTTGGCTTTGGAGTAACAGGACACACGTGTGAGAGAGATCTTCAACTTCCCCACTGCCACAAGTACACCTTCACTCAGTCTTGGGGTTTTATCATTCCTGCCCTGCAGGAGTAGTGCCAAGGAGAGGATATTAAAATGTCTGGCTCTAAAAAAAATGCTATTCTACTCTTAGGAAAGCTCAGGTCTTTCAGATACCTTGCTGGTCCCCACACACCCCATTTAATCCATTTTCTTGCTGCAGAGAGAGATTCTGTTAAGTTCTAGCTGGAACTCCACGTCTCTTCTTCTGTTGGTAACCGCTTTGCTTGGGTAGGTTGTAGCCTCGGGATATTTAAAAACAGTGAGGAAAGTCCACAGGAGGCCCGCTTATGCTCCCATCGCCTGTTTCCTGGGAGAGGGGAAGTTATTTATTGAGACTAAAGTGGTCAAGCCCTCTGGGAAGAATTGAGTCCTACGGTTAAAGAAGGAATAGCAGCCACAAAAGGAAATAAACCCTTTTAATATGATTTATTTACTTATTATTTTATTTATAGCCGTTGTTTGTGGTTAATTCAGGGTTCGGGGTAAATGTCCCTTGCTCCTCTGGTTCAAGCCTGTGCTCCAGCTCAAAATATGGAGTTGTGTTGTTTTGTGAAGGCTGTGCCAATAGCAAGCGGGAGGTCTTGTGGCAGGACTTTGATTCTCTTCACCCCCAAGCCCAGCTGGTAAAAGCAGGAAAGTCTGCCTTCTCATGGACACCTTCCATCATAACCCCTGATCAAGAATTCTGGTAATTTGTTATGATTCCTACAACTCGGTGCTTTTTTCCTAGGCCCTAGGAGTAGGCAACCCAAAACACTCAAAGAGCCACTGGGACCCATTTACTGCCGAAAACAAAACACTGGGAGCCGCAAAACCCTTTTGATATCTAAAATGAAGATAACACAGCATATATCCTTTTTTACCTATATATATATCATATATGTAATCATAAAGGTAAAAAAGAATATATGCAGTGTTATCTTTATTTTAGATGTCAAAAGGGTCTCTCTCTGTGTCTCTCTCTCTCTCCGATCTTCTGCTCACCTGGCAAGCTGGCTTCAAGCTGCTCTCCAACAAGCTCAGGGGTAGGCAACCTTGGCTCTTTTATGACTCATGGACTTCAACTCCCAGAATTCCTGAGTCAGCATAGCTGGGCTAGCTAGCTCTCTCCTGCCCTTTCTGCTTCCTGCAGAGATGCAGCAAAGGGAGGAGCCCCACCCAGTAAGCTTTTCAGCTCCTCGGAGAACACCGTGAGTCCACTCTTTTTTACACAAAGACACACATACACAGAGAGGGGGGAAGCACAAGTGCCTCTCTCTGTCTGCAAATGGCAAAGGAGCCTGGGAGCCGCAGGGGAAGGCTCAAGGAGCCATATGCGTCTCCAGAGCCGCAGGTTGCCGACCTGTGTCCTAGGGGCACTCAGAGTACACCTTTGATAAAGGAATATACATAAGCAAACACCTATAAAACTTGAGTTTAGTCCAAGCAGCAAAGTCTGCCCTCCTGTGGCCAGTGTGTGCTGTAGCGTTTGGCAAAGAAGCTCTTATTTTTATTCTTTCATTTCCTCCCTTTGATGGAAGCTCAAAGCAGCCACAGAAGAGGCTGCTGGGAATATAAAAGATAGATTGCAGGAGCTAAAGTGTCATTCCTAATAGGGCACTGAGGAGGGCAAAACAGGGAATGCTGCCCTCCTGTGGCCAGGTAAGCCCATGGCATTTTCCCCCCTAAGGTACAGCAGAAAAGGTTACTGGATAGATTAAATAGATATAGATCAGGGGTGTCAAACTCAATTTCACAGAGGGCCGCATCAGCATTGCGGTTGCTCTGGGGGCCGGGTGGGTGTGGCCAGAGTGGGTGCAGCCTACTGGGTGGGTGTGAACGGAGTGGGTGTGGCCTACTGGGTGGGCGTGGCCAGCTCTACATCAGTCGCGTCAAGGGTGCCTGTGGGGGCCTGGGCAGGAGTGGGACAGATCTGAGGGTCTCTGGCAGAAGGGGGTGGGACCGGGGCAAGCGCCAAGGCATGGTCCACCGGGGCAAGTGCCAAGATGGCCACCACAAAATTGTACATTGGCTCCCTCCGGCCGGCCTGGGCCAGGGCCAAGGCAGCGGGGGCCGTTCCCTCACTGTTTCCAGGATGGCTTCATGAGCCACATGAAACCACTTCGCGGGCCGTATCCGGTCCCCGGGTCTTGTGTTTGACATGTCTGATATAGATGATTAATAGGTGAGATAGATAATAGATGAGAGAGAGAGAGAGAAATCTAAAATGTTATGTAAAGCACAAAAAACTTCATTGGAAGTTTATTTTGGTAGAACAGGACATTTCTGAATATACCAAACCCCCAAATCCTTACGAACGATGATCCTCGGTGACTTCAGCAAAGGGCAGGAGCACAAGGTGCCCAACAGGTCCTGGCTCCTGATTGCAGGATCCCAAATGTAGTGAAGGAAGACTCGAAAAATACTTTATTGTTTCTGCATCATATCTTCCGAGTGTTACCCAGTTGCAACAGTTTGTACAAACATTCAAAACATAATACAGTCTTACAGATAAAATACATAAAAGCATAATCCAATATTTTAAGGATAAAAAGTCACACAAAAATTACAAAAGCAATGATAAAATACCATGGGTTAAAAAGTTCACTAATTTAACATGACATTTTTGACAAAAGGTGAGGTGTAAAAGGAACCACAGTTGTCATCAAAAGATTTTTCTCAGAAGAAAGAAAACACAACTTCAGTGTTCAAATACATAAATATCACAACAGGTATCTCTCTTGGTGAAGAGATGGTGATAAGAATGAATACATAAAAACGGGCAAAAGATAAAACTTGTCTACCATAAGCATCACAACTACTTCACAACAGTAAATCAGGAGTAAAACTCAGTTGTATTACATAAAACACATGTCAAACAGAAATTCCAGGAACAAAAAGGCAAATGTGTGTGACAAAAGAAATCAAAATTCTTGAGGTGACCGCCATACTGTGTGTCATGTTTAACATTTATCAGTCAAAACATAACTTAACATTTAAACATTTTAAACAGCCGTGGATAAAATTATTCCAAATAGAAATCTTTTATCAATCACTGGCCACACCAGACATTAAAAAGAGCGGTTGAGGTTTTCTTTCTGGTTCTAGGAACCATGGCTGTGGCTAAATTTACGCCAGGCAGAAAACTATAAAATCTATTATCAATCACCGGCACACCCAGCATTAAAAAGGGCCATTGAGATGCTTTCTGGTTCTAAGAACGACCATCGTGCCTAAATTAAGCCAGGCAAGAAATCTACTCAGGGTTTCAATGGCCACATCTAGAATTTAAAAGGGTCACACAGATTTATTTTCCAGTTCAAGGACATAATGTCTCACCTTAGCAAAAAAAACTAGTTATTAATTTATTGAAATGGCAATACCTCGTATTAAAGTGCGTCACCAGGTTTACTTTTGGTTCCAAGAGATCTGGCTGCAGCTGACATTATTTCTCAGGGTATGAAGTTGGGAGAGAAGCGATCCAAAAGGATTCCCTTCCGGTTTGAGACTCAGCTAGGGCACCGGAGGAGGCTTGTAGTTGAGCGCTGTTGACTCCTCCAGTGTGATTCGCCCTGGCTGCTCACTCAGGGGCTGAAAGGGTCCCCCTCCCAGGGTGAGTCTCACAGAGTGTGTGCTCAGAGACCGAAGGAGCCTGGGGGCCGACTGGCTGCCTACTCATTCAGGGTGAGTTTCACAGAGTAGTAACTCAGGGGCTGGAAGACGCCCGTCAGGAGTGCCTCGGCATCACCTCTGTGAGTCAGGATGGCCTCAGCAGCAGGGCAGCCTTTCGCCCAAGAAATGCACCCCATCAACTCACCCGTGCTCACGCCACAGGGGTTCCCCTCCAGTATGAGGGTCAGTTGGGGATCCTCAGGGACCGGGAGAGGCTTCCAGAGGGGGGGGGGCTGTAGTCTCCTCCAGTGTGATTCGCCCTGGCTGCTCCCCTAGGGACTGAAAGGGTCACCCGGGGCGACCCCGGAGAGTCTCCCAGTGTGAGCCTCACACAGTGTCTGCTCAGGGACCGAAGGAGCCCGGGGGGTGACTGGCCACCTTCTCCTTCAGGGTGAGGGTCACAGAGTGGTAACTCAGGGACTGAAAGGCCCCCATCAGGAAGGGAATGGGAGGTTTAGGCCTGGACCCTTGGCCACGCCTCCTTCGCCCCCTGCCACTCACCTCAGCCCACTTACAGCCAGCTTTCCTCCTCCGCTGCCCTCCCGCAGCCATTCTCCACGGCCAGTGGGCCCTTGGCCCTCTGCCCGTCGCCCTTCAGTCCGGCCAATTCACCCAGACACCCTTTGTCCTGGGCCTTTGGCTGTACGGGACAAATAGCCCACACACATGGTGCTGCGGGGACAGCGTGCGATGGGCAATCCCAGGGGCTGGGGGGGGCAGCTGTGATGCAAGATTTTTTAAAGTGCTGTGGCTGCTCTGCAAGTTTTGGGGCCTCGCAGCTCTGACACCAGAATCGGAAGGAGGGGGACTGGCAGCAGAAGGAGCAGCCACCGGGGCCACTGGGGGGGGCAGTCAGACAAGAGTGTGTTGGGAGAACAAGGGAGGGAGGGAGGGGCACCTCAAGGGGGCTTCACGAAGACCGCTTGACTCGCAACTCAAACGAAAGAGGGGAGGAGGAGCAAGGCCTGAGCAGCTTCTGCCATAGCCAGGGGGGTGGGTTAGGGGGGCACACAGGCAAACAGCAAGGCCAGTGTGGCTTCTACCCAATGCTTCCCTCCCATGATGCTATAGTTCCAACCCCGAAGCCCATGCCATTTGCCCATGGTTCCCTCCCACGACGGGTCACAGTTCCGCCCCCCAAGCCCATGCCATTTGCCCATGGTTCCCTCCCATGATGCTCCAGTTCCGCCCCCCAAGCCCATGCCATTTGCCCATGCTTCCCTCCCACGACGGG
>NW_015386192.1:7703-8831 GCF_001527695.2 Protobothrops mucrosquamatus | reverse complement strand
CCCCCAAGCCCATGCCATTTGCCCATGGTTCCCTCCCATGACGCTCCAGTCCCAACCCCCAAGCCCATGTCATTTGCCCATGGTTCCCTCCCATGACGCTCCAGTCCCAACCCCCAAGCCCATGTCATTTGCCCATGCTTCCAGCAGCACACCAGCCCTCTGTTTGCCTGTGTGCCCCCCTAACCGACCCCCCTGGCTATGGCAGAAGCTGCTCAGGCCTTGCTCCTCCTCCCCTCTTTCATTTGAGTTACGAGTCAAGCTGTCTTCGTGGAGCCCCCTTGAGGTGCCCCTCCCTCCCTTTTCCCCCCAACACACTCTTGTCTAACTGCCCCCCCCAGTGGCCCCGGTGGCTGCTACTTCTGCTGCCAGTCCCCCTCCTTCCGATTCTGGTGACAGGGCTGCGAGGCCCCAACACTTGCAGAGCAGAGCACTTTTTAAAAAAATCTTGCATCACAGCTGCCCCCCCCCCAGCCCCTGGGGTTGCTCATCCCACGCTGCCCCTGCAGCCCCATGGCTGGGGGCTATTTGTCCCGTACAGCCAAAGGCCCGGGACAAAGGGTGTCTGGGTGAATTGGCTGGGCCGAAGGGCGACAGGCAGAGGGCCAAGGGCCCACTGGCCGTGGAGAATGGCTCCGGGCGGTCAGCGGAGGAGGAAAACTGGCTGTAAGTGGGTTAAGGTGAGTGGCAGGGGGCGAAGGAAGCATGGCCAAGGGTCCAGGCCTAAACATGGGGGTCGGCGCAGATGCATTCAGGAATAGTGCATCTCTTTTGTCTCTCTGGTTTCACCGACTGCACTGACCATGATCATCATTGGCCAGTGAGGGAAGCGATCCAAAAGGAATCCCTTCCAGTTTGAGACTCAGTTGGGGAGCCTCAGGGACCGGGAGAGGCTTCCAGCTGAGGGCTGTTGACACCTCCGGTGTGATTCGCCCTCGCTGCTCACTCAGGGACTGAAAGGGTCACCCAGGGCGACCCGGAGAGACTTCTAGTGTGAGTCTCACAGAGTATCTGCTCATGGACTGAGTGAGTCTGGGAACCGATAATTATCCACATCCATTCAGTGTGAGTGTCACACACAGGGGAAGCTCAGGGACTGAAAGACCCCTAAAAATGAGTCATCACTATTAT
>NW_015386192.1:5812-7603 GCF_001527695.2 Protobothrops mucrosquamatus | reverse complement strand
CTCAAAGCCCCCTCCCTTCAAGCATAGATGATGTCACCTAGTTGGGTCATGAAACGTCTGCAAGTAAACAGCCAAGCTCAGAGAGCACCAAGGACCCCTCCGTCCCACCCTGAACTGCAAATAGTCTTTCCATTGATAGCTTAGATACCACCAACCATCTCAAGCCCTGGTGATCTGGGTTTTCCTTCTTTTTCTCTCCGTTCTCTTTCAGAAACTAACTTGCCACTTCGAAGTCTGGTCCCGTCCTTGGCTGAAAACGACGTTGTTGACAAAGGTGACCTGTAACTAATCTGGACGGCTGGGATGGACTGACTGAGATGACCCCAATACGGGCAGATGGTTCTGTGGTGTGTCCAGCAGCCCTACGAGCTGAATTTATAGCAAGCTTTGCTTTTTCCGTCATGATCCTATAGACGACCCTTCACAAATCATAAACAAAATGATTCACTTAAGTTCACGTTTTTCCAGCAGTATATGTGGGGGGCTTCTTTTCTCTAGTTTTCTTTGCTATGGTTTTAGTTATAGAGAAGACAGATCCGTACTTGACTGAGTTGGTTGTTAATTAGTCTTAATAAAGCTGTCGGCATGACGATCTGGCTTGTGTTCCTTTCTTATCCAAATCCCATCCAAGCTTAATGATTTGGCACCCACAACACAATGGAATGAGTGAGTAAGAGGAGGCAGGGAGGGAGGGGGGGAGAAAAGGAAAGAAGGAAGGAAAGAGAGATAGGTTGGAAGGGAGGGAATCGATGGAAGGAAAGAAGGAAGGAAGGAGAGAGATAGGTTGGAAGGGAGGGATGGATGGAGGAAGGAAGGAGATAGGTTGGAAGGGAGGGATGGATGGAGGAAGGAAGGAGAGATAGGTTGGAAGGGAGGGATGGATGGAGGAAGGAAGGAGAGATAGGTTGGAAGGGAGGGATGGATGGAGGAAGGAAGGAGATAGGTTGGAATGGAGGGATGGATGGATGGAGGAAGGAAGGGAGGAGAGATAGGTTGGAAGGGATGGAGGAAGGAAGGAAGGAAAGGAAGGAAGGAAGGAAGGAAGGAAAGGTTGGAAGGGAGGGATGGATGGAGGAAGGAAGGAAGGAGAGGTTGGAAGGGATGGAGGAAGGAAGGAAAGAGATAGGTTGGAATTGAGGGAATCGATGGAAAGAAGGAAGGAAAGAGATAGGTTGGGAGGGAGGGATGGAGGAAGAAAGGAAAGATTGGGAGGGATGGATGGAGGAAGGAAAGAAGGAAGGAAGGAAAGATAGGTTGGAATGGAGGGAATCGATGGAAGGAAAGAAAGGTTAGGGAGGGAGGGAGGAAGGAAGGAAGGAAAGATTGGGAGGGAGGGATGGATGGAGGAAGGAGAGAAGGAAGGAAGACAGGTTAAAGGGAAGGAGGGAGGAAAGGGAAGGAAGGAAGGGATAGGTTGAAAAGGGGAGGGAGGGAGGGAGGAAAGGGAAAAGGGAAAGAAAAGGGAGAGGAAGGAAGGAAAATTGGAGGGAAGGGGATGAAGGAAGCAAGGAAGGAAAGAGGGAGAGGGAGAAAGGAGAATTGGAGGGGAAGGAAGGAAGGAAGTCGAAAGGGATGGAGGGAGGGAGGAAGGAAGGAAGGAAAGAGTCAGATTGGAAAGAAAGGAAGGTGGTGACGTGCAGAAAACACATACCTGCCCTTTGCACTCCGATCTATCTACGCTTCAGGACCGCAGAGCAGCAAGGCAGAACACAATGTTCTGGGTCAAGATCTGCTTAATTTCTACATATTTTAATCTTGTGCCTTATATTTTAAATGTTATGTCATGCAGTA
>NW_015386192.1:0-1433 GCF_001527695.2 Protobothrops mucrosquamatus | reverse complement strand
TCTGTGATGTATTTCTTTTTTTTATGATGAAAACAATAAAATTTTATATTGGAAAAAAAAAAAAAACAATGTGAAGAACGGTTGCAGGATTTGGTTTTGGCCAGTCTAGAGAAAACAAGGGGAAAAGGGGGGACACGATAGCTTTATTTCAGTATTTGAGGGGCTGCCACAGAGAAGAGGGGCTCAACCTGTTCCCCAAAGGATCAGAAGGCGGGAAAAGAAATAGTCAATGGAAAAGAATCCAGGAAAAAAAGCAACCTGGAATTAAGGAGAAACTTCCTCACAGTGAGGACAATTAACCAGTGGAACAGCTTGTCACCAGAAGTTGTGGGTGCTCCATCACTGGAGGCTTTTAAGAAAAGACTGGACAGCCACCTATCTGAAAGGGTATAGGATCTCCTGCTTGAGCAGGAGGTTGGACTAGAAGACCTCCAGGGTCCCTTCCAGCTGATTGACCCCAAAAGGGAATCAGATTGGACCATTGATTGTATCGCCCAGTCAGCGCTTCCCACGCTCCATAAATTACTTAGGAAGCATGGAAAGCATCTTTCCAGAAAGAACAGAGTGGACTGCTGCTCCCTGATGCGCTGGAGGAGATCGGGAAACTGCAGAAGGCTTGGATGAACGCCTGCTCAAAGGTTTTGACCTGGCATTGGGCAGCCATGGAGACAGGCCCCAAATCCCTGTTAATGCAGCCTCTGGTTAGAAAAACAGGAAAGTCCACTTGTGGGACAACCACACTCTGGAGGACGGAGAATCGCCCTAGACACGCAGCCTCGGATTGCCTTGGCTTTTTTGGCGGCTGCAGCACCCTGCTGGCTCATATTCCAGTGATAGGAGGGTTTGAGTGATCTTCGTTTTTGTAATCATTTTTAAAAGGATTTTGAGTAGTGATTGGACAGCCATTTGTTCAGAATGGAATAGGATCTCCAGCTTGAATAGTGGGTTGGACTAGAAGACCTCCAAGGTCCCTTCCAACTCTGTTATTCTGTTCTTAAAATGCATTAATTCTTTCTTTCTTCCCTCCCTCCCTCCCTCCCTCTCTCCCAAATTCTATATCCCTGAAGTTCTCCTGGTAATGATCCCCAACTGGCAAGGTATATTCCCTTCCTTCCTTCCTCCCTCCCTCCCTCCCTCTCTCTCTCTCTCTCTCTCTCCCCATTTCCTTTCAACCTATCCTTTCCTTCCTTCTTTCCTTCCTTTCTTCCTTCCTTCCTTCCTTCCTTCCAGCCTCCCTCCCTCCCTCCCTCCCTCCCTCCCTCTCGTATTCTATGTCCCCAACTGGCAAGGCATGTTCACTGGCATAATATGCCAATTGGAGTAGAGTTTGGGAAAGAAGTAGTGCTGATTTTGTTAAAAATATTAATTGTGCTTCTTGAAAACTGTCAAACGGATCAAAGTTTCCAGAAGTTTGGAAAGTACCCAAATGGCCA
>NW_015386191.1:827302-832289 GCF_001527695.2 Protobothrops mucrosquamatus | reverse complement strand
CAAACATGGACTGGGTATCTACCCAGGTAAGTCTATTTCCTCTTGTTCAAAGCATTGATTTTCGAGACTGAGCATAGAATAATTTGGGAAACTGATGCCAAATTGTGGGTAGGAGAAAGGTTTGAATCTTATATTTTCCCAATATGGCAGTCCTTCAATTCATGCAATCTGGTAAGCTGGGGGAGTAAAATATTTTTTTTAAGTAAATGAATAAATGCAAATAATAGCAAAATACAGACCTAGCTTCTGTGGAACCAAATAATGCTAGTGAGAGATAAAACAGATCCAGATCTCCAGTTAGTTATTTTGCTCAGATGTTCCATTGGAATAAAAATTAGTATGGTTTCAGAATGGAAATATTGTATAAGTTTGTGAAACAAGGAAAAAATATTATTTCTTTGTTTTTCACAGCTCCACGCAACATGCAATGTGGATCAGTCATTTTTCAATGACTGGTTCACTGGTCATCTGAATTTCCAGATTGAACACCAGTAAGTAAAATCCTTAAGGTGACATTACTTTATAATTAATTATAAATGTCTCTGGCAAAGATAAAACTCCTTGCAGTGTGTTTAACCTTCATTTGAGATTATTAAAAAAACAAGACAGATTTTTATTTAAATGTTCAAGAACTATTTGCAAGAAGCTTAATTAAGCAAATATGTAAGAAAGTTTTTAAGTGGACAAAAAACACAGTCTTTTAAAAAAAAATTCTTATTTTTATTTTTGATGAAAGTGCTTTAATACATTCTCCACTAAGTCAGTTAAGGAGAATAGCTTGGCACATGAATGTTTGCTATCTTTAAAGAATGCATAGAGTTGGGGGATTCTACAGAACAAAATATAAGGTAAAGACACAGACTAGGAGGTTAAGTTGCCAATATGATGTTTGTTGTGGTTGAAATGAAAAAGGCTGAAAGAAGGAAATAAAGGAAGGAAAAATAAAGGGGGAAAAGACAAAGTGGTTTGTCTCTTTATTTTATCTGCTTGGGACATTTTCTGAAAAAATGACTACTAGAAAAATGGCAACAAAGGGCAGAAGGGGTGTGCTAGGACAGGGCTTTTCAACCAGTGGTATGGGTACCACCTGTGGTACATTGACATCTGGCAGGTGGTACGCGACCATCCTAGAAAAGTGGTAGCAGGGGAGAGGAATGAGCTGAACCGGGGGCAGCACTGCACAAGCCTGAACGATGGCTGGAGCTGCAGGGCTGTCAGGGCTCAGTGGAAACACCAGGATCAGCGCCAGGCTCCACCTGGAGCTTGTCACTGATCCTGGTACTTCTGCTGAGCCCTGAAGAAGCACCAATCAGCTGGAAAGCAGCACTGATCCTGATGCTTCTGCTGAGCCCAGAAGAAGCGCCGATCAGCTGGAATGTTGCAGCATCTCCAGGGTCTTGTGATTTACATTCAGATGCTTGGCAACTGATTCATATTTATTTATGACGGTCACGGTGTCCCAGGGTCATGTGAAGTGACCAAAACCTGCTGCAACCACCCAGCAGATGGGGGAATAAAAACCAAACACCCCCCCCACCCCACTCCTGCTGCCAATCCTCAACAGAAATGCTCACAACAATGAAAACCTTGGACAGGAGGAAGAGCGCTGCCGGGCGGGCAGGCAGGCGTCTTACTAGGCTGTGGCTTGGGGGCCACTTTTTTCAGTGTCATTGTAACTTCTAAGAGTCACTATGCGAACTGTTGTAAGTCAAGGACTACCTGTACTTTATCACTTTTTTCCTCTTTTTTTGGGTCAAGTTTTTGACACCTTGCTAGGCGATTGGTGGTATTCGGATATTGCCATATCCTAAAAGTGGTACAATGGGTGAAAAGGTTGAAAAGCCCTGCGCTAGAACAGCCAGCAACTACAGAAAATATACTTCAGAATTTTTTTCAACAATCAAAGAATACATTTTATCAGATGGGAAATAAAATGGATGCTTTTGAAAAAAAATGATGAAATATTTCTAAAGTTAGGAGATGAAAGCTGGTGTTAAAAATATATGGAGATATAAAACAAATTAATAACTGAGCGGAAATTTTAGACAATCAAAAGTTCAACCCAAAAAAAATTGAATAATTTGTCTAATGGAATTGAGAGAGAAAGAATTCTGTTTGAGATTTTTAGCTGTCCGGACATTCCAGTGAAAATATTACAGAGTAACCTATTAAAGTTTTGACATTTTTTATGGATCTGGAAGAGGACGATAGAGAGGTAGAAATAAATAAAATTTATAGAATAAATTACAGATGTGGTATATGGTGGAATGCCCCTAGAGAGGTTTTAGTGCATTTTGTCAGATATTTGACAACTGCAATGAGATTATTATGTGCCCCAAAATGGAAAGGCTAGTCACTACCCAGTGTGGAGGAATGACTGGTGAAGATGATGAAACCTGTGGAAATAGGCTAAATTAACTTCATTGATTAGGGGGGGGAAAAAACCCACAGCATCTACATTTATGGCTGACTGGAAACCTTATAGATCTTTTGCATAAAATGGGAGAAATTCATTAAGATTTGTGGTTTTGATGATTAGAAAAAAAATTGGATAATAAAAAAAATGACTTCTTTGTAGTATTGTGAAATTGTACCTATATTTGCTGCAAAAGAAATTGGGAGCTCTTCTTTCTTTTTTCTTTTTTCTTTATTAGATTGTGTTTAGTTCTTATGTTGTCTTTACATCTTTTAATCAACTTTATTTTTTAAAAAAACAAACTTACTTTTTTATTTTTCTACAGCCTTTTTCCCACAATGCCTCGCCACAACTATAGTAAAGTGGCTCCTCTTGTGAAATCCCTCTGTGCCAAATATGGTGTTTCCTATCAGAGCAAGCCCCTCCTTACAGCCTTTGGAGACATTCCGCGGTAAATATGGCAATAATTTTATGACCAAAAAAAGAGTAATTGGCTCGGTTAAACAGTTAATCAGCTGAAATAGCTAAAGCAGACATGTCAAACACAAGGCCCGGGGGCCGGATGTGGCCTGCGAAATGGTTTCATGTGACCCGCAAAGCCATCCTGGAAACAGTGAGGGAACGGACCCTGCTGCCTTGGCCCAGGCCAGCCGGGAGCCAATGTACAATTTTGTGGTGGCCATCTTGGCACTTGCCCCGGTGGACCATGCCTTGGCACTTGTCCCAGTCCCACCCCCTTCTGCCAGAGACCCTTAGATCTGTCCCACTCCTGCCCAGGCCCCCACAGGCACCCTTGACGCGAATGATGTAGAACTAGCCACGCCCACCCAGTAGGCCACACCCATTCCATCCACGCCCACCTGGTAGGCTGCACCCACTCTGGCCACACCCACCCAACCCCCCAAGGGCAACCGCAATGCTGATGCGGCCCTCAGTGAAATTGAGTTTGACACCCCTGAGCTAAAGGGACAACTGATTAAAGCTAAATTGATGTCTCCAGGACATGGTCTATATCAGGGGTAGTCAACCTTGGCTCTTTTATGACTCGTGGACTTCAACTCCCAGAGGAATTCTGGGAGTTGAAGTCCATGAATCATAAAAGAGCCAAGGTTGACTACCCCTGGTCTATATAGTGGGGGCAGATCAAGGACACCTAGCCCATGTTTCATTGTGAGGTGCATAATAAAGGCAACTCCTTGAAATCTGGAGTTTTGCTAGGCAGTAGATACCTGATAATAAGAACTGCAATAGCACCATAAATCAATTAGATAGTAATGGCTATATGATCTTGAAGTCTTATTGTAACAAATCATCTTTAGAGCGTGATTTAAAACAGATGACTTACCAGAACAAGAAATTCCAGAATCTGAGATCTGGTTCTTTGCATCCTCCAGCTATGTTTCTGATGGGAATGAAAAACAACATATATTCTCACATTACCTTAGTGGTTAGGTAAGATCAGTGCAAAACTAGAATTGTCCTTGGGAAATGATGGTCAGAATGCCTGTTCCTTCACATTTGGGAAGCAATCATTGTGCCACAAGTGGAAATTTTCCCTCACCCAATTGCAGTGGGAAAAGACTCTTCATGTATACAGATAATGTGCACAGAGGTGGCGATCAAAGGAATGTAAGGGGGTAACAAAGATGTTGAAATATTGGGAAGGCAGATATTGTGATACATCTCTGTCTCCCCTCTCTGTATAATGAAAGAACTGTACACTGTCTTACAGATCTCTTAAGGTCTCTGGAGATGCCTGGCTTGAAGCATATCTGCATGGATAAACATTTTGAGAATGAACTCCATCCCAATGAAGATGCATCACGCACTAGAGGGCAGCTGGTGGACTAAGGAAGAATGTGGGGTCTAGTGAGTGAATAGGCTAAGCGATAGCTTTGCTGGGATGGAATAATTGTGATACTTTACTTCATCCTCTGTACAGTGTTTCCTTGAATCTGTATTCTGTTTGTACTATGGCATTTGGTGGATATGTGAAAGGTGAATTAGTACCCTTGTATTTCACTTGCTTCTATGAGATTGAAACTTGGCTTTTTTCTTGTTTGGGGGAAGGGGGAAGGTTATCAGACGGGAGAGGTGAAGAGTTTAGAATAGAAGGATGAAATAATGAGAAGAAGATAAAAATACAGTTGGTGAATAAGATGTTACATGTTACTTGAAGGACAGCTTGAAGTTTTAGGATAGCTTGCAAGGTCCAGTGTCTCTTAAAAGGAAAGAGCAAAATTCTCAGAGCAGTTAAAACTTCACAGTTGGGTATTTGAAGTTTTGAGTCTTCAAAAATGTTGCAAAAAAAAAAAAAGAATATTAGTTTGATTGGTTAGATTTCTAATGTTCTTAAGAAGGAGAAAAAGCAAGTGATCCAGATGATGAGTTTGGGGAGGATTGTTTTACACCCAAATGGATCCTTCCATATTTAATTCAGAAAAACATGTGACTATCGGCAAGACCAAATAGCTTCCATTCTGTCAAAGTCCCATGTCATATCTTAAACCAGAAACTGTGACCCACCTCCATGGCAATTTTTGAGCTTCATCAGAAATAGCACAGTTGATA
>NW_015386191.1:810423-827202 GCF_001527695.2 Protobothrops mucrosquamatus | reverse complement strand
ATGTGGGGCTGCTTTTATGTGGTTTAGAAACTACAGCTAATACAAAAAAAATGCAGTAATATAAAATAGAGGTTACCAGAGCATGGACTATTTTCTGTCTCTTAAATATTTCAGTGAAGCTAACCAAAACCATTTCAAGTGACCAAAGTGATAGAATTTCCACGGACAAGAATAGATCAAAGAATATTCCTAAGATGCATGCCTTCTTTTTCCATGGGAGTACAACATCCTCCAGACCATGCTATGTGTCACATTCCCCATCCATAAAACCTTCAGTTATGTCAGTGGTTCTCAACCTTTTTAATGCCGCAACCCCAACCGGTCATAAGTCGAGGACTAAACCGGTCGTAAGTCGAGGACTACCCAACCGGTCGTAAGTCGAGGACTTTCCCTGCCCGGGAGCGCTGCACATGCGTGGTTCCGCCCCCTGTGCCGGCCGAGGCATAGCTGGCAAGCGGCAGAGATGGAGCAGGCCGACCACCAGCTGGCCCAGCTCAAGGGAGGTAAGGCACCCGCCGGAAAAGGGGGAAAATGGCGGACAAAAAAATGGCGGACAGCCTTGCTTGGCGACCCCCGTGAAATGGTTGATCGACCCCAAATGGGGTCCCGACCCACAGGTTGAGAACCACTGAGTTATGTGAACTTCACCTTCATCACAATAATTATATTAGGTTGAAGTACCTGTACCTCTATTCTGATCTTTTCTCCTTCCCCCCAGCAAACTGAAGAGGTTACAGTACTTCAGGTTTTGGCTATTAAAACAGTTTGATTCCATTGTTTTTCTCTTTAGGATTTTCGTCCATGGACTCTTTCCTAGGTTCTCTCTGGATTTGTTAAAATCAGCTCTTTTGAAGTTTAAGACTCTGGTTGGATTATTTTCTATTGTTTGTGTTTGCATTATATTGAATTTCAGCATGACCTGGTCACTTTCACCCAAGGCTCCGGTAACTTCAACTCCCTCTATCACTTCTTCTTGATTAGTAAGGATTAAGTCCAGTATAGCTTTACTTCTAGTTCCCTCCTCTACCTTTTGGATGACAAAGTTGTCGGCTAGGTTGGTTAAGGATCTGTTTGATCTCCCACTCACTGCAGAGTTTGTCTCCGAGTTAATATCTGGATAGTTGAAGTCTCCCATTATTACTGTAGTTTGCTTCCTGCATACATTTGTTAACAAGAGCTCATCTATTTCTTCTGATTGGTTGGGTGGACTGTAATATACTTACAATATTACTTCAGCTTTCCTTTGCTTTACAGATCTGAAAAGGTCGTAAATGCAAGTATTGATCACATAGTTACTTTTTCACCACAGTTGTAACTGTGAATGGTCAGTAAATGAGGACTATCAGTAGATGCTACGGCCATCTCAAGTCTGGTTGGAAATGAATAGAATCACTCTAGCCCCTACCAATATTTGAGAGATCTGGGAGGTCAACCACTGAAAATGGATAATTTGGGGGCACTAACAGCCGGGGAAAATACTCAACTATGCCAGAGCTGTTCCATTTGTTGCCAGTAATTTTCAGTATAAAGGTAATATAACTGAAATAATATTAAGTCCCTAAATTGAATTAATGATAAATAGTTTCTGATATATTATTCATAGTCACACATGCTGGGATACCCTTCAAACAACATTTCCCAGAAAAAAAGTTTTGTATTGCATTTTGCCAATTGAGGACCTGTGTATAGGTAACATACATAGAGAGATATAAACATAGATCATAATCTTAACACAGCAATCCCATTCTATTTATTGCAACATTATATTTACATAATTTTAATGGGAACTAAGTGGGAAGTGACAAACATTCAAATTAACAGATTAGAAAGATGAATAACACTAGCATAACAAGAAACTGAAATATTCTTTGTCTCTTTCACTTGTTCCTCCTCTAACTCCCTATGTAGTAGGTAACTATACATTTTTATATCCATTTTTCTTCCGTTCCCGTGAGTATTTCATCTAACTCTGTTGTCCCCAAATTAAAACCATCTATTTTAACGTCTTTTTCATATCTAGATTGTATTTGCGTTCTCATGTACCAATCCATCTTTATTCCTTGTTCCTCTAATTGTTGTTTGGTTTTCAGCTCCCCCGTATCTGTTAGTAAGTCTTTATATCATAATATTTCCCATATTAAGCATATTGGGGTGTATTAGCGCTTCCATAGTTGAGAGCCAATTTGGAATCTTCAAATAATGCTTTCTCTTTATTTTCTCCCAGACCACAAGTAAAGAATTCCTTATATGGTGTCTCTGGAAATAGCTATGTATTCTATTTTTCCCATACCATATGAAAGCGTGCCATCCCAGCTACAAGTCATGTCCCTCTAATGTCAATAATCTTGTATTCCTCAGTAAGATCCATTCTCTCATCCATGATAATGCTGCAGCCTGGTAATACAATTCCCAATTAGGTAGACCAAACCCACCTCTAAGTCTTGTATCTTGTAACATTTTTAGATTAATCCTTGCCTTTTTTCCCTGCCAAATATACTTCAAGGTTATTTTATTAAGCCCTTTGAAATATTTCTTATCCAATCTTATTGGTACTGTTGAAAACAAAAACAATCATCGTGGTAATATATTCATTTTGATTATCGCAATCCTTCCCATTAATGATAGTTGTACATTTTTCCATTTATCCAAATCTACTTCGATTTGTCTTTTCAATTTGTGATAATTATCCTCTTTAATTGTTGTACATCTTGCTGTCAGGTGGATCCATAGATATTTTACCTTCTTTACAATCTGTATATCTAATTTTCCCATCAATTCTTTTTTTTGTTTTTCAGTAATATTTTTCACTAACATTTTTGTTTTATCTTTATTAATCTTCAACCCCGCTACCTCACCATATTTTTCTATTTGTTCTATTAATACAGGTCCTGTCTCTAATGGTTCCTCCAAGATAAATACTAAGTCAGTGGTGGCGAACCTATGGCACGGGTGCCAGAGGCGGCACTCACAGCCCTCTCTGTGGGCACGCACTCCATCGCCCCAGTCCTAGGCCTTCAGCTAGGTTTTATAAAACCTTTTCGCTTTAGGCCTCCGCTGCCGTGTACAAAAAAAAAAGGTTCAATCAGTCAATTTCAACTTCTCGTGGGGAAAAAAAGATCTTGCAAAGTTGGAATTGATTGATTGAACTTTTTAGTCCCACCCAGTCTGCTGTTACCACCACAGCCACGCCCACCCAATGGGCCACGCCCACCCAATGGGCCACACGGATTTTGGGTTGCAGTTTGGGCACTCGATCTCTAAAAGGTTTGCCATCACTGTACTAAGTCATCTGCGTATGCTTGTAACTTATATTCTTCCCTCTTAATTTTCATACCTTTTATGTCATTATTCTGTCTTATACTTCTGTTTAATACTTCTAATGTCAAGACAAACAATAGTGGAGATAGAGGACATCCCTGTCTTGTTCCCTTCATAATATTGATCTTCTCAGTCAGATCTCCATTTATCATTACTTTGGCTGATTGCTTATTATAAATTGTTTTGATTACATTTATAAATTTCTCCCCAAAATCCATAGTCTGTAATTGGCTTATCATGAATTGCCAGTTTACATTGTCAAATGCTTTCTGTGCATCCAGGAACATCAATGCCATGTTTTTCGGGGTGTGTTTCATAGTATTCTAGTGTGTTCAATACCATTCGCATATTGTCTCTAATCTGTCTTTTAAGTAAAAAACCATTTTGATCCGACTGTATAAATTCATTTAAAAACTTTTTAAGTCTTTCCGCCATTATTGATGCAAATATTTTATAGCCCACATTCAATAGGGAAATCGGCCTGTAGTTCTTTATTTTCTGCATTTCCGTTTCTTCCTTTGGTATCAGGTAATAAGTGCTTCGGACCACGAATCTGGTATCTTAGCTTCAGAAAGAAGTTCATTATAAAGTTCCAACATTACATTGCCTAGTGCTTCCTGCAATGTCTTGTACAACTCTGCTGGTAATCCATCCGGTCCTGGTGTTTTACCATTTTTTTGTCTTTTAATTGCTTCTATTAATTCCATCATTGTTATTTTCCCTTCTAATAACTTTTTAAATTTCTCCGGTATTTTAGGTATCTCTGTTTCTTCCAAGAATTGTTTTATCCTATCATCTGGAACTGTTTGTTGCTTATATAAGTTCTCATAATATTCCCAAGTTATTTTTTTCTTTTCTTCATTCTGATGTTGTAAAATCCCCTCAGCATCTTCCAGTTGTTTAATCCATCTCTTCTCTTTCTCTTTTTTAATTTTATATGTCAACCATCTCCCTGGTTTGTTTGCATATTCAAAAAAGGTTTGCTTGGCTGCCTTTATTTTCATTGCCACTTCTTCATTTTCTATTAAGTTCATTTTATGTTTGTTCATCTCCATTAATTTTTTAATCTTTTTGTTTTGTGCATCTTTCTATAATTCTTTCTCAAGTGTCTTATATTCTTCCTCCAATTTTCCCTTATTTTGTCTTTTTGTTTATTCTTTTCCCCCAAATAAGTCATAGCAAGTCCTCTCATGTATGCTTTCGCCATGTCCCAAACATTTTGAAGTGAAGTATCTTCTTTTTTGTTTTCCTTAAAAAAGAGAGGTATTTCTTTTTCCATATATTGCTGAAAGTCTTTTTCATTCAATACAGTTTGGTTTAATGTCCATCTTGTTCTCTTTTTTTGTCCTTTCCATATGATTGTAACTGGGTTGTGATCCGCCCATGTGTTTGTTTCTATGGCTATATTTTGTATATTTGTAAATAAATCTGTTGACATCCATATCATATCAATTCTTGACCAGGACAAGTGTCTGTTAGAACGTGTATTGCTTCTTTTCCAGATATTTTTCTCTCCAAACATCAAATATATTTAATTCGTCCATCATATTATAAAAAGATTTTGGGAGTGTTCTTCTTAGAGTCTTTTTTTTTTTTGTATTATAATCCAGCTCAGCCTTTACAATAGCATTAAAGTCTCCAATCATACATATGCTTTCATATTCCAGTTCTATTATTTTCTTGTGTAATTTTAAATAAAAGTTTTCTTGGTTTTCATTTGGAGCGTGGATTGCTACCAATAATGATTTTTTACAATTCATAATTACTTCCACTATTAAAATTCGTCCTTCTTCGTCTGAATATATCAATTTAGTTTGTATTGCTTTCTGAATATATAATGCCACACCTCTTTTACTCTGATCAGCAAGTGAAGTATATAATTCTCCCAATTTTGGATGTTCTAGTAGCTTTTTATGTTGTTTCCTAATATGAACTTCTTGCAAACAAATTATGTCCATTTTTAGTTTCCCCAGTTTATTTAGTGTTCTTTTCCTTTTTATGGTCAAGTTTAATCCATTTATATTTATTGAAATTGCTTTTAACCCTTCTTCCATGATTATTTGTTTAAAGTTTTGGCTGATCTTGTCATTCTCATCTCTCTTTGCTATTTTACCTCTTTTGCGCTTGCTCCTTCTCCCAACGCCCTTTCCTCCTGTTCTTTACTATACTAACCCCGTTGCTTCTCTATTTCATCTCCTTGGTGTCTAATTTCTCTTTCCCCACTCAGCCTTTCTTCTTCTTGCTGTCCGAAGTAGTGATCATAAAAACGTTTTGCTTTCTCTAATGTGTCTAATCTATGTCTCTGTTCTTGCCAGTTTATCATTACTTCTTCTGATATTAACCATCTAAAATTTATCCCTTTTTTAATTAAGCCTTTCATCAAAAAATGATACTCCTTGTAACGTATTGAGTTAAGTTTGAGAATTGAGTGCTTAAAACTGTGTAATAACGGTTAGTAGACCACATGGCCAACAAGCCAGACTTTCTGTCTGGAGGCTACTTGTTATGCATTTAAGTGGAAGGATACTGTGTTCCTATTGGCTGCCACTGCCTAGGCTGAATGTATAAATAGGGATGAAGCATGTGCTTTCTAGTTTCGATTTTGCCTTTGCAATAAAGAGAGTTGTGTTTCACCTGCTGCCTCTTCAATACCACAACGAACAGCAAACATAACACTCCTTTTTCAAGTCTCTCACTCTTCTTGGAATCTGCTTTAATATCACTATCTCTCTTCCTTTATATTTTATTGTGCCATTTCTCAGCTTCTGTAGTATATCAGCCCTTAATGCTTTTTTAGTAAATCTTATATGAACCTCTCTAGGGAGCTTATTTCTCGTTGCATATCTA
This sequence comes from Protobothrops mucrosquamatus, assembly GCF_001527695.2. NCBI lineage: Eukaryota > Metazoa > Chordata > Lepidosauria > Squamata > Viperidae > Protobothrops > Protobothrops mucrosquamatus. Next base: position 821,037 of record NW_015386191.1, on the reverse strand, counting down.
GTATGTATTCTGAATATATCATCTATATCATTAATTATCTTTTCCTTGCTTTCCTCCAATGCTTCTGCTAATATTTCCGCCATCACGTCTGCTAAATTCTCTCCCTTTTCTTCTTCAACATTTTGAAATCTTAAGTAATAATCAGCTCTATCCATCTCTAGAGAGATAATCGTTTTTTCCTGGTTCCTATCTGTTAATGTAAGTCGATTGTTCATCTCCTCTACTCTCTTATCTGTTGATTCAATTTTCCCTTCCACTTGTTGCAGTTTTTGTTCGTTTTTCCCCATCAGTTCTTTGACCTCTTTTAGTTCCTCTTCTAGTTTGCCTATCCCTTCCTTAAAGTCTATGTGTAGTGCCTGTATCATATTTTTCAATTCCATGTTAAATTTATCTTGCTGTATTGTAGAGTCCAGTGTTTTCTGTGCCACCAGACTCTGTAATGTTGAGGCAGTTGTTATTAAGTATGTTGTAATCTTCTTCATCTTCTCCAATGATTTATAATCCAAATATCAATGAGATATTATAATCGTTTCAGGCTCTTCGTGCCTTAATCCCCCCAAAAAAGGAGATTGAAAATAAAGCCTCCATGAAACAGTCCACCATTCACCAAAACAAGAAACAGTCTCTGTGATAAATGCAATGAATGTCTAAGTTCTTATCAGTGAGTCCAGTAGGTGTTGTTCAAGGTCACTTGGTCTTCTTTTTTATTTATTAAGTCTACCAAGTCTACTAACACCCAGGTGCCTCTAGGTGACACTGCAGCTTCCAAAGTACTCCCAGTCAAATACAAGAAGAAAAAATACAAAATATAAAGAAAAAAGGCAATCACTTAAAAAAAGAACAATCTACACCTCCAGCAGTCGTTTACTCTCAAATCAGTTCCATCAATCCAATTGTTTTCAGCAGGCTTTTCAAATTCCAAACTGTTTTTACATTGATTTATTGCCTTCTTTTGCCTTCTGCTTTTTTCGCCGCTACAGTTCCGGAAGAGGAGCAGCTTAAAAGTCTGCTCTCCCCCCCTTTCTCCACAGCTTCAAATTCTTCTTATTTCCCCCCGCAATTTCCAGCATTTAAGAAAGAAAGTTTTTTTTTCTTTTAGTCTCTTAATCATCTCACCCAGGCGATCCTCCAATTTTGCTTTCTGATTCTTCCAAGTGACCGCCCGGCTTGTGATGGCTCTCAATGGCCGTCTGACAGCTGCTGGTCTGGTAAGCTTCTGTCGGCTCTTCAGGAGATTGTGATCCCTCCTGTGCTGCCAAACTATGCTTCCCTTCTTCACGTCCTTACAGGATGGCTCCGGTCTATCTGGAACCCAGGCAGACCTCCCCAAACAGCTGAAAAGTAACGATCCTTCGGGAGCCCCCAAGGGATGCGTCATACTGCCGTGATGTATATCCAAGGAATGTTGGATATACGATTGAATTAGATAGATGGCAGCAACTATGGGAAAGAAACTATAAACTGATAATGGTGACTGCATATAAAGAAAATATGTATAAAATGTTTTACAGATGGCACATGTCTCCAGAAAGACTAGCTAAAATGTTTAAGGACAGATCTATGAAATGTTGGAAATGTCATCAAATACCAGGTTCCTTTTACCATATGTGGTGGACATGTGTAGAAGCTAAAACTTATTGGAATATAATTAGAACATGGATAGAAAAGATGATACAACAACATATAGAACTAAGACCAGAAATATTCCTGTTGGGTATTTTACCAGAGAAATATAATAAAGAGAAAACATATTTGATTATTCATATAATTACTGCAGCCAGGATTGTATTTGCACAAAATTGGAAAGCACTGAAAGCCCCCCCCCCAGAGGGAGAGGTGATTGGAAAAATACTAGAATTTGCGGAAATGAATAGATTAACAATGATAATTAAAGATAAGACAGAGTCAGAGTATTATGAAATCTGGGGAATTTTTTAGATTGGATGAAAAGAGAATATGTTTAAAAGATAGTTAACACCAATTTAAATGGAAGAAAAAGGAGGAGATAAGGAGGGAGACCCAGGCGACATAGTATTGAATAACCAGAGGTCGTATAAATATTTATAGAAGTATATACCGAGAAGGTCAGATAAATAGAAGTATTAACGTAATAGAAAATTAATCTTATTATATATAATATAGATAGGAAATTTAGAGAGAGGAGTTGCTCGGACATTACCCCTGAATTGTACCTGAAGAGGAATGAGAGGGAAGAAAGGAGAGGAGAGAGAGAAGAGAGTAAAGGAGGGGGGAAGGAAGTAGGAAGGTTGGAGGAGAAGAGAAGGAGAAGTAGGGAGAAATGGAAGGGGAGTGGTGAAGGAAAGAGAAGAGGAGAGGAAGAAGAGGGAAGTAGGGAAGAAAGAGAAGAAAGGGAGAAAGAAGGTAGAGAAGAGGGAAGAAAAAGTAGGAGTGTGGATACAGTGAAAGGGGAAATGGGCGAGCAACACCAAAATTCATGTGTATGTATTTATTTTATTTTATTAAGAGTATCTGATAGATAAGAATGTAAAAAGAATGTATGTTAACACATGATAAAATATTGTGGTATATTTGTTGATATGTATGGGGGAGAGTTGGGAAAAATAAAAAAAATTAAAAAAAAGAAACTGAAATATTGTAGCTACAATTTACCTAAACAATTCTTCTGTAATATTAAATTGGTTTGTCTCTCTCCTTTTCATTGTTCGACCTTGTGTAGGGAGATTCTAAGTCATCCAGGTCATGGTTGTCCCAAAGGTGCTTTTTCAAAAGGCAACTGGACTTTGTTTTTCCTTGAAGATGTCTTCAAGGAAAACCAAAGTCAAGTTCCATTTTGAAAAAGCACTTTTGGGATTGTTGGACATTGTGGGGAAAAAACCCTGATATTATAGAGGTTTGCCTTTGACAGTATATAAGGACAGGAAATGAAGTACGCACATTTCCCAATTGTGGGGGGCTACAATTCATTTATTAAGTTTATTTATTTATGGGGCTTAGAGGCCACAGTAATGAATTGAGTAGCGCACAAGCTATTGTGGGAGGATAGAAAATGAATAAGAACTTACACAGAGACACACATGCACACATGCACACACACACACACACAAACATACACAGTTACGTCTATAAATTAAATTGTTAAAATGCTTTTAAGTACTGTACAGTAAATAATGTGTGTTTATTCCTACTATACTGTACCTACCATAGTCTTATCTTAATAAACTACTACATACACAGGAAGCTTTTAACAGTTTCTTATCTAATTCATTTGCTTCCTACCTTTTTTACATGAGTGCTACATGTCACTGCTTGATTGTGCTCAGTTGAAGAAAGAGCTGTTTCACTTTGGCACTTGGCATTTTAAGCCTAAACAGGGAAAGAGGGAAAAATAATTCTTTCCTGTGTTTCCTGGAATGTCTGAACCTAGTCAAGATTTCCAGACCTAATCAAGAGTTTCAGAATGCAGACCATGGTCTAGCTGAAGGGTTTCAGGCAAGGGATGGGCTGCACCTCACAAAAACCTGGAAGAATGTACTCAGAAAATGCCTGACTCAACTTATCCAAAGGGCTTTAATCTAAAGCTGAGGGGGGAGGGTGACTAATCTTTAGGTTCTTTAGGATCTAATCCCAAACATAAACCACAAGATAACCAATCAGACAAGGAGGTAGGGAATGATGGAAGGAAGAAAACCTCAGATATAAAATAGAAGATGTAGGAAGCATTCCCCGGGTCAGCCATAGAGGACTCATGCTTATACACTAACACTCAAAATTTGGGGAACAAACAGGGTAAACTTGAAGTACTAGTATATGAGAGCAGGTATGATATAGTTGCCATTATCAAACTTGATGGGATGAAACTCGTGATTGCCACAGTCTCCAAGTCCATTATTAAAACAAAGCCTTTAATCAAGAGATAACAAATCTGCCATCTGGTGGGAAAGCACTGTGGCTCAGATATAAGCATCACATTTTTCTACTCCAACCTGAATGCTGTGATCAGACTATACAAATTGTGGCAGTAAAACTATTGACAAGATAGTTTACAAAATCCTTTGCTTACACAATCCAGGTAAACTAGGCAGCTCTAACTTTCCAACATGGATTTTACACATATCCACATTTCCACTAGGATTCCAAGGTCCCGCTCACAGTTGCTGTTTTTGAGCCAGGTCTCGCCTAATCTGTACTTAAACCTTTGATTTTTCCTGTCTAAACTAAAACTTTGCTTTTCTCCACATTAAAATTCATTTTGTTGGATAGGGCCCATTGTTCAAGTTTGTTGAGATCTTTTTGGATCCTGAACTTGTCTTCTGGGGTGTTGGCTATTCCTACCAGTTTGTTGTCATCTGCAAATTTGATGAGCTCCCCTTCTATTCCCTCATCTAAATCATTAATGAAGATATTGAAGAGTATTGGGCCTAAGACAGAGCCTTGTGATACCCCACTGCTTACTTCTCTCCATGTGGATGTAGTACCATTGAGCATTAGTTGCTGAGTATCGTTTGCCAGCCAGCTACAGATCCATCTGAGGGTGTTGTTGTCTATCCCACTATTTTCTAGCTTACTAAGCAGCAGATTATGGGCTACTTTGTCAAATGCCTTACTGAAGTCTAAGTATACTATGTCCACAGCATTTGGCTGGTCTATTAATTTAGTCATTTTATTACAGAATGATATAGGATTGGTTTGGCATGATCTGTTTTTGACAAACCCGTGCTGGCTACTAGTTATAAATTTGTTTGCTTCTAGTTGTTCGCAGATCTGTTTTTTATTATCTTTTTTAGGATCTTCCCAGGTATTGATGTTAAACTGATTGGTCTGTAGTTTCCTGGGTCTGTTTTTTCCCTTTCTTGAAGATGGGAACCACGTCAGCCCTTTTCCAATCATCAGGTACTTCCCTGCTGTTCCAGCATTTTTTAAAGATATGGTACAATGGTTCTGAGATAACATCTGCCAACTCCTTCAGAACTCTGGGATGTAATCAGGTCCCGTGATTTATATTCATCAAGGTCAGATAGGTGTTCTCTTGCCATTTTCTTGCTTGTTTTGAATTTTGTTTCTAGTTTGTCTTTTGCAGTAGTTTTTTTTTTGGTATGTTGGGCTATAATTTCTTTTTGTGTGAAGACTGATGCAAAGAATGAGTTAAGCAGTTCTGCTTCTCCCTACTACCTGTTACTTCCTTGCCATCTTCTCTCTTTAGTGGACCTACAGTTTCCTTGACTTTTTTATTATTAATATATTGAAAGAAGCTTTTTTATTGTCCTTGATTTCTGTTGCAAGTCTTTGCTCATTCTGAGCCTTTGCTTTCCTGACTTCTTTTCACATTCTGGTTCTCTGTTGATAATCAGCCTTAGTTGTATTTCCATTTTTTGTACTTGTCCTTTTTGTCTTTCAGTTTGTCAGAGAGAACTTTAAGCAGCCATGCTGGTTTTCTCTTGAATTTCTCCCCTATAATCATACTCCTCAGTGTTTCCCACGCTTCTTGAGTTGTTCTCCACTTTAGGATTTTCGTCCATGGACTCTTTCCTAGGTTCTCTCTGAGTTTGTTAAAATCAGCTCTTTTGAAGTTTAAGACTCTGGTTGGATTATTTTCTATTGTTTGTGTTTGCATTATATTGAATTTCAGCATGACCTGGTCACTTTCACCCAGGTTCCGGCAACTTCAATTCCCTCTATCACTTCTTCTCAACTAGTAAGGATTAAGTCCAGTATAGCTTTACTTCTAGTTCCCTCCTCTACCTTTTGGATGACAAAGTTGTCGGCTAGGTTGGTTAAGAATCTGTTTGATCTCCACTCGCTGCAGAGTTTGTCTCCCAGTTGATATCTGGATAGTTGAAGTCTCCCATTACTACTGTGGTATGCTTCCTACATACATTTGTTAACTGGTTGGCAAAGAGTTCATCTATTTCTTCTGATTGGTTGGGTGGGCTGTAATATACATTTATGGCAATGTTGCGTTTGTCCCTTTTATATTGACCCATATACATTCTGGAGGGATTTTATCTTTGATCACATGCATTTCTGTAGATATGTTGTGTTCTCTTACATATAGTGCAACTCCCCCTCCTTTTTTTTGTAGATCTATTTCTTTTGAACAATTTGTATCCATCCATCAGTCCATTCCAGTCATGGGTTTCGTCCCACCAGGTTTCTGTAATGCCAACTATGTCATACCTACCCTCATGTACTATTGCTTCTAGTTCACCGTTTGTTCCCCAAGCTTTGAGCATTTGTATATAAGCATTTAAGACCTTTATGCCTGTCCGTGGATATGATTCCTGCATCTCCTGATTGTTGTTGGAGGTTTTTTTTCTCATTACTCCCTACCTCTTTGTTTGATTTGTTTTCTTGGGATTTATGACTGGCTTTGTGTTCTAGAGATTCTAAAGATTGGTCAGCCTTCCCCCTCAATGTTAGTTTAAAGCCCTTCTGATGAGTTGGACCAGTCTTTTTCCAAGTACATTTTTCCCTGTTTTAGTGAGGTGCAGCCCATCCCTAAAGGGTGGGTGGCTCACAGGAACATGTGATTCCCAACATCTCATTTGGGCCCTGGCGCATATTTCTTAGCTTGCATTTTCATTCACAAAAAAATCAGTTTTGATACATATTTCTTAGCCTCCATTTATCTTCACACCCCTGGTGACTACTATTTACTCTATTTTGCTTGTTTGCATGTTACATTCTTTAATAATCGATCTTCCTTCTGCAATATTTAAATACCACAAATACATTTATTATGGCCAACATTTATATTATTGTCCACATTCATCAGAGTTTAAATATTTGTTATTTTTTGAAATGGTTATTCAAGGGTGCATTTCAAGAAAGCATGCATTTTAAATGTTCATTTGTACTACTGATGGGAAATAGGAGCTCAGGGTCAGTACTTAAATGTCAGTAAGCAAAGATAAAAACTCAAAAACTATCAAATGTGATCAAAACTAAATAGCAGTAAAAAAAATCTTATAAAAACAGATACTGCGTTTGATCTTGGCCCGAACAGTAAAAAATGGGCTTTAAGGTCATTTATTCCATGGTTGTCTTTTAACACTCTATAAATGGGCTTCTCTCCTTTATCATATTTCACAGTACTTGCCTAGGGAACAGGAGGAAGAAAAAACTGAAGACAGTCTACATGAAGTAAAACCCAAATCCTTTATGTAGTATATGGAATCTCACCTTTGCATTTATTCCAATTCACAGCCTAGCAAAACCTCTAGATAACTAATCACAAAATGGGTGATAAATTATAGTCTTTCCTTTCTTTAGAATTCAAATGTATGCATACCTATGGAGATAAGAGACAGCAGACAAAACATGTTATTCAGGAAGCGTATAGTTTGTTTCTGACTCATAACTTTATTTCAAAAGATGCATTATTTAGAAATTTATTTATTGCACCATACAAAGATAGAAACAGTGATAGGGTGTATTGTATGGGAAATTTGAGGAGTATATTGTTGTATTTTTGGTTCGATAGCAATTGACGCAGACGCATGGTGAAAACAACAAACTCTTTATTACACACTCCTACAACCAAGCAAGCAGCAAAAGGCACACAAGCCTTTTATAGTGCCTGAAACCCGGACAGTGTGAACCAATAGGAATTTACCCTTTTCGCACCTTGCTCATGCGCGCAAGGCCGGCGCCATTCTGTCTGGTCCCGGGCAGCTTTTGGAATTGCCCGGAACCATTTGCAACATTACTGAGCCTGCTGTCAGCTCTTGCAGGCTCAGGACACAACATATATATCAGTAAAAACTTGAATGGACTGAAATACTCCGACCTCCCTGTTTGAAGCATAACACTGATATCTAAATACAGCACATGGAAATTTCAAGGGTTGGGTAAAATACCATATTTCAAAATGTAGAACTTTTTTCTTCAAAACATTAAAAAGTTACTTTTAAAAAATCCTCTAACATTTCATATTCTCAATATATTATCCCGTATTTTAAATAATTGTAGCATCTTGATGTAGGTGTTTTTTCACTGTTTGCATTTTATCCTTATTGATGTACAGTAATTTGCTTCTTCTACAAACCAAAAGCATTTCATTTTAATCTGGCTTTGATGGATTTCAAACCACTTTCTCCTTGCCACATGTGGAGGTAGTAGACTCAATTCACATATTCAAATAAAACATGACCATGGTTGAGGAAGGAGGAGCACTTGAAATTTGAAATGCAGCTTGCAGGTAGCAAGGAGGCCCTATGAAGCAGACATGTCTAACTTTGCCTTAAATTAGTAATGAAAACAAACAAACAATCATATATTAATACAAGGACTCATTTGTAAAAAATGTTATAGAGTTTACTGTCATGTCTACAGAAGGAAAATATCTATAGAAGTTCTGCATGCACAAATAACATTGTTAAAACAACCTGGGATAGGACTGGTAGTTGCATCCATACAGTGATGTCTGTTTCTTTGAGAGATGGTGATGATATTGCCTACCCTCAAAAAGCCCTGACTGGACCCAATAATTCTGGGCAAGTATTTGAGGAATGTGACCAGGCAACAACAATTTATATGAAATGAGTTATCTGGACCTGTTTCCACCAGGTTTTAGGCCAGGATACAGTACAGAAACATCACTGGTGACACTTGTTGATGATCTTTGACGAAGCCTGGATACGAGTGGTGCATCCATTATTGTGCTCCTTGACCTCTCAGAGGCTTTTGAAATTATTGGCCTCGGTATCCTTTTAGACCAATTGCAGGGTATGGGTATGGGAGGCACCATTTTATAGAGATTACATGTGTGTGTGGAGAGAGAGAGAGAGAGAGAGAGACAGAGAGACAGAGAGAGAGGAATTTTAAAAAATGAATATGCATTGAATTACAGTATTTCGTAAAGCTTGTTCTTCATAAAAATGCACCCATACCTTCATATGAATGCATTCTAAAAATTATTTAGCTTTATTGGAATTGTAAAGAAGATTACTAAGGAATTGCTAAATAAATGTTCTCCAATAAGATGTCTCAATTAAAATGTCAAATGAAATCAGGTGAGTCAGAGAGCTTGGTAAGCAAATAGTAATTGAGGAGCTGCAAGTCACAATTAGCACTCGTGACTACAATATTGGAAACCCAAAAGTTATAGTTTACTGTGATACGTGAACATAACCAATCATAGCTTATTGAACAAACCACAGCTAAGCAAACCAGGGCTTAGAATAACATGTATGTTATGTTATTCTAAAAATGAATACAAACTATGAATCCCATAATTAACATATGGTAGTTCTTCAGCATAAGAGACATTAGTGGCATCTTTATCACACATCAGCTAATTGTAAACATGACCCATTGCCCAGTGGTGGGATTCAAATATGTGAACAACCGGTTCTCTGTGTGAATTCTGCTTCCGGAAGTCCATTCTGGGCCTGGGCAACAAAAATTAGCTACCAGTTCTCCCGAACTGGTGCAAACTGGCTGAATGCCACCACTGCCATTGCCCCATTTGCTTAGGAAGGGTTCAGTGCTAATGAAACACAGTTTGGTACCTGAGCAAAAAACAAGGACTACACTTCTCAGTACAGTACATGTATACATATGCACTGGAGAAGCAATAGTATAGTCTCTTCCTTTACCTCTTCTAAGAACAGAAGAAGAATTACAGGCATTAGAAACAGCTCACACTGCAAATACAGCTGGGTTCTTTTTGTACCTCTCAGCATCTACTGCCTAAGATGGTTACTTCATTTTGTCTCATGATCAAATCAGTTCTGTAGGCTAAATTAAAGTACTCTTTAGCCATCCTGGGTCCACAGAAAATAATCCTAGCATGATCTGATTCTGATTCACGGCTGAAATGTCCTGTTTTTGCACATGTGGCACATGGTTGGTAAAGGATTGGGTTGATTCCTCTGATTTTGCTGCCTCCTCTCCCATACATCACCAGATGCAGGAAAATCTCCACCGTAGTCTTCACTGCAGGCAAGACTGGGGGAGGTCTGGTGGCAGGATTCTGTCAGTCACCTCTCAGCTCCTTCCCATGTTCTTCTTCCCACACCATATTCTGCTTTACCCAAAGCTAAATAGATAAAACTTACAATGTTTATTGAGCTGAAGATGGCGGACGTCGGTGAATAGCTCCGAAAACGCGGAGCCCGAAAATGGCTAGAGGGTGGGCTCGGAAGCCCCCCGGAGGTCCGGAGACCCGTTCCCCATGTGGATTCCTCCCCCGGTAAGTCCCCTGGACTGGATACGGGACGCATGGGGACGCGGGGACGCGGGGGACGTGGTGCCGACTTGGTAGCCGCTTTTCCAGCCTTTTCGGCTTTCCCGGCCTTCCGTCCTTGGCAGCCCCGCTGGAGGTTCGCGGACGGCTTTTCCAGCGACCCCCAGGACAGACCGCTCGGCCCAGGGCAGATCGCTCGGCCCAGACCCAGACCACTCGGCCGCAGAGACATTTGTGGTGGATGCGGCGGCCTGGGCGGCCCGGATGGCCTCTTCTGGGAGGCCGTTTCGGCCGTGGAGACATCTTCGGCGGCCTCTCTCAGCCCCTTCCGGACTGGAGACGGCCTGGGCGGCCCGGATGGCCTCTTCTGGGAGGCCGTTTCGGCCGTGGAGACATCTTCGGCGGCCTCTCTCAGCCCCTTCCGGACTTGGAGACTCCTCTGGCAA
>NW_015386191.1:771677-807445 GCF_001527695.2 Protobothrops mucrosquamatus | reverse complement strand
CCTAGGGAGGATTTTATATTGGGTTCATTTTAAGGAATTTGTAAACAACACAACTCTAAAATTTGGTTTAATTCGGTTTTATAGGGGGGGATTGTATATACACCTTTGTTTTAAATATATGTTGTGAGCCGCCCTGAGTCCCGTCCGGGAGAAGGGCGGGATATAAATTAAAATAAATAAATAAATAAATAAATAAACAATAGCAACAGAGCAAGACTGCAAAAGGAGCCTGAATTACAAGGAGCATTTTTATTTAGGATTTCTCTCCCATTTCTTTCCATTTTTTACATAGAAAAGGTGATTTTCAATTTCCACCAATTAAAGAGGTAATGGAAAGGAGGGTTGTGCCATTATTTTACTTCTTTGCTACTTCAGGCTTGTGCTACTGTTATGAGACTGTTCTAGAAGAGCCTGTTTGGTGTAGTGATTAAGACATGAGGCTAGAACTGGGATACCTCATTCCAAGTTCCTAAGAAGAATCAACAACACATTATAGTGGTCTGGATTTGACATACAGTTTCTTTTACATTGATTATTAATACTTGCAGTAAGAAGAAATCTCGGCATATATTTAAAGAAGCACCTCCTCCTTCTGATACAGAAATTATATTCCAACCTCACCTGAAAAGCGAAGTGCAATTCCCAAGGGGTCCTTCTCTATCACACTAAGTATTCATAAAGGAGTGTGACAAGGGATATATTCTTGCTCCCTCTCTTTTCAACTGGTATGTCAATTCAATGATGGAACTCTTCATAATCTGAATTTCCTGACACCTAAACTAGCAGGGCGCAATAGAGCTGAAAAGAGCAATAGCAATAGTAGCACTGCTCTGATACTGCAGATAAAAGCATCTGATTTTTAATTGTGGTCAGTTTAAAATTCTTGTCTTTGCTAAGAGAGCCAGTCAACAATCCTAGAGAGCAGAAGAGCATAAGTTAGTACAGGTTACCTCATTTAAATACCACTTTAAAGGCACTTGGAATATGCAACAGTCAGCTCTTTTTGAAGCCAAATATACTAACCTAAATCCTCTATGAGGCACAAGCAAAAATTTATGCAAAGAAGGATTCATTGGATAAACAATTATCTTGGATTAATTCTTGCGGCACCCAATGGAATGGAACACCAAGTGCCTAGTTAAAGCTCAAGACAGGAATGCATGCAGTTCAGGTAAGAACTTGGAGGATTATTTTATTTGTTCATTTCTTCTGTCTTTATACAGGTGGCAAACACACACAATAGTCCTTTCTCTTATTTTTCCCACAACAACAACCCTGTGAGTTAAACTGAGCTGAGAGAGAGAATGACTGGCTCAAACTCACCCAGCCAATTTTCATGCCTAAGGAGGGACTAGAACTACTTTTAATAGACAATTTTCCTTCTCCCTGGAAAAAGGCAATACAGCAGAAGATGGTATTATATGGGCTTTCTGTACCATTCCTAATTCCTTTAGGATATCGCCAAGCTAAACAATTGCTCAGTCAAAGAATAAGGGATATGGAATTACAGACTTAATAAGTTGCTCCAATATGGCAGAGGCTGGATAAATAAGGGCACTTGGGAATCAACGAGACATCTACAAAAGCTAACTTTCCCCAAGCTGAGAATAGCACTTTTCAAAGCTAGGCATAAAATCTTTCCATTTGCACTGCTGCAAGACAGATACTCTAAAATCCTATTAACTGAGCATACCTGCCCATGAGGCAACAAGGAAATTGAAAGCATTTTGTATGTATTACCGCATTGTAAAATCTACTGGATATCAGGTCTCCTTATTCTACCCCTAAAATATACATTTCCAGGAAGACCAGAAATTTTCTATATGAATCAGCTTCAAGAAGATTCAGAAATGTTTATCCCCAGAAAAGTAGCCAAATTCTCTGTTTCCACAAAGAAAATAAGGCATACCTGGTTACAGAAATAATCACTTGTTTTACTTAGCATTTTAGGTTTAACACATTCTATCTGGTGATTGACTGAATAAACTATTATATTTTAGCATACATTTAATCCATACAAGATAAATTAAGTTTTCACATTGTATAATAATAATAATAATAATAATAATAATAATAATAATAATAATAATAATAATAATAATAATAATAAAAAGACAGATGCAAAAAACGAGTTAAATAGTTCTACTTTCTCCCTATTGCTAGTCACCTTCTTACCACTTTCACCCACTAATGGACCAATCGTTTCCTTCACTTTTTTCTTGTTTTTTACATGTTGAAAGAAGCTTTTTTTTATTTTTTATTTTGGTCGCAAGCCTTAGTTCATTTTGAGCCTTGGCTTTCCTCACTTCATCTTTGCAGGCTCGGGCTATTTGTTGATATTCTGATTTAGTTATGTGCCCCTCTTTCCACTTTCTATACTTGTCCTTTTTATCTTTCAATTTGTCAGAGAGTTCTTTATGCAGCCATGCTGGTTTCTTTTGAGAGCTGTTATTTTTCTTCTTTGTTGGTATTGAGCTAGACTGGGCTTCTATTATCTTGCTTTTCAAAATTTCCCAAGCTTCTTGCGTTGTTTTCCCCTGGAGGATTCTCATCCATGGAATCCTTCCCAAGCCCTCTCTAATTTATAAAGTAATAAAGGAAGTATACCCACTTACTATGGCTTAATGTTATTTGGAAATCAGTCTATTATGGATTATGAAATAAATCAATTAAGAAATAAATCAATTAAGAAATTCTGTCTTAGCACAATATGAAACCTCTTGCATGTTTCTTTTAAGGTATAAGCCTTTATGAGCTCAAAGAAGTTTATGGCTTAAAATAAATGTGTTTGTCTTAAAAGGTGCTACCAAACTCTAATTTTTGGCTATCCTAGACTAACATAACTCTCTTCCAATAGTATCAGTTTCTTCATATGGTAAATTCAATATGCAATTGTTGCATATTGCAATTGTTGTCATTCAATGGCTCACGGAGGACCCCTTTGAGTTAGTACCTCTGTAGATATGGGGATAACAGCATCAGGGTTTGGCCCTGAGTCTTTATCACCATAGCTTATCACTGGAGAGTAGCTGTTTTTCCTTAATTACACTGGAATATAACTACTAGGTTAGAATTCAGGTAGCAAATTTCCATCTTGTCACAGTTTGCATGGACTGAAACAGAGGGCCGTTTCAATGAAGAGGCAAAAACTGTAGGTTGAACAAACTTCAGCTAATCCTGTTTTTTGTTGTAAAAAATATGAAGGGGAAAAGTGATTGTGGTAGATAACGAAGAAAAATGGCAAATCTGTTAGAAATAAGTTGCTAAAAAAACCTAATCAGAATAAAGTGGTCTACAGAAATAATTCCTAATCGTAATAGGTTAAAGGCCACTTAGAAGGCTAATATTGTTAAGAAATGTAAAAGAAATCTGCAGTGATGTACTGGATTAGTATTTTCAGCTTTATGTTTTCGTTAATACCATGCACTAAGCCTATTTCCTTAGCCAAGGTTTGTTAAATAAGCCACAATTTGGGCTCATTCACAGCTTTCATTAAGCCATAAACCCAGAACAGCTGAGTTCACAGATGACTGCAAGTTAAGCCCAAAAATGCCACTTCATGCCTAAGTAACCAATTTTATTTCATATTTTGTAATTAAAGGAATGTGACATGTACATATAGTTGACTCATAGGTGAATTGCCCACAATTAAAAAGTAGTTATTCTTAATCAAGCAAAATATAAACAATTCAGGTATTATATTTCCAAATGTATTATTATGTATTAAATTGTTCATTTATTGGCCTTTAACCATTACAATCTAATAGGAGAATAATAGAGTTGGGGACCTTGGAGGTTTTCTAGTTCAACTCATTGCTCAAGCAGGAAACTCTAATTTTATTTTGATCATAGGATAGTGTACAATCATTAAAAAGCATAAAGGATAGATCAAAAGTAAAATAAAAAGCTAAAAAATATAAAAGATACATACCTTAAAAACAAAATATATACATAAAAATAGAATCTAAAATAAAGAATAGGAACGTTAGATGACTGTATGGGAGCATAAATAGTATATAGACGAAGAGGTATAAGGCCTTCTAATATGTCAGACTAGATATAGTTGAAAGTTGAGCCTTTAATACAGGTGGTAAATATGTATTTGGAGTACTGCTGCAAGAAACATGGCAAAATTATATATTGTAGCAGGACTGGTATCTGAAAACAACCGGGTGGAGTACAATTGGCCTATGTGCCCTGGATATTTATGTAGTAATGGTGTAAAGAAGCTAGTGTGAACATCTCTGTAGAATAGGCACTGGAGAAGCCTATCTGTTGTTTCTCAGAATAACAAAGTTGGAAGGAACCTTAGAGGCCTTCTACTCTAACACCCTGCCCAGCCACTGGATAAGTGGATGCCCAGTCTCTTCTTAAAAGCCTCCAGTGATGGAGCACCCATAACTTTTGAAGATAACCTGTTCCACTGGTTAATTGTTCATTGTTAGGAAATTTCTCCTCTAGGTTGCTTCTCTCCTTGATTGGTTTCCATCCATTGCTTCTTGTCTTGCCTTCTGGTGCTTTGGAAAATAGGTTGACCCCCTCTACTTTGTGGCAGCCACTTAGATATTGGAAGACTGCTATCATGTCACCCCTAGTCTTTCTTTTCATTAAACTGGACATATCCAATTCCTGCAACCGTTCTTCATATGTTTTAGCCTCTAGTCCACTAATCTTTGTTGCTCTTCTCTGCACTCTTTCTAGAGCAGTGGTGGCGAACCTATGGCACGGGTGCCAGAGGCGGCACTCAGAGCCCTCTCTGTGGGCACGCGCATTGTCGCCCCAGTCCTAGGCCTTCAGCTGGGTTTTATAAAACCTTTCTGCTTTAGGCCTCTGCTGCCATGTGTAAGAAAAAAAAGGTTCAATCAGTCAATTTCAACTTCTCGCGGGAAAAAAAAAGATCTTGCAAAGTTGGAATTGATTGATTGAACTTTTTTTAGTCCCACCCAGTCTGCCATTACCACCACAGCCACGCCCAGCCAATGGGCCACACCCATCCAATTGGCCACACCCACCCGGCACTCGATGATGCATAAGTGGGTTTTGGGTTGCAGTTTGGGCACTCAGTCTCTAAAAGGTTTGCCATCACTGTTCTAGAGTCTCAATACCAAGGCATTGATCTTAATTCTATCCCTCTATTAATGCAGCCTAGGACTGTGTTGACTTTTTTGGCAGCTGCAGCACATTACTGGTTCATATTTAAGTGATTGTCCATTAGGACTCCAAGATCCCTCTCGGAATTACTACTGTTGATCCAGGTATCCCCTACTCTATACTTGTGCATTTGATTTTTCTTGTCTAAATGTAAAACCTTACTTTTCTCTACACTGAATTTCTTTTTGTTAGATAGGGCCCAGTGTTCAAGTCTGTCAAGATTCCTCTTGAGCCTATCTTCTAGAACAGGGGTGTCAAACTGCCAGCCCATGGGCCTAACACATCATGCGAAAGCCGCACCCCCCATTGCTGGCAATGGCAAAACTGTCCCGATACGTTGTGCAACGTCACATGACGTCATACTCTGTTCTAGAGCAGTGGTGGCGAACCTATGGCACGGGTGCCAGAGGCGGCACTCAGAGCCCTCTCTGTGGGCACGCGCACCATCGCCCCAATCCTAGGCTTTCAGCTGGGTTTTATAAAACCTTTTCGCTTTAGGCCTCCGTTGCTATGTGCAAAAAAAAAAAAGGTTCAATCAATCAGTCAATTTCAACTTCTCGCGGGAAAAAAAAAGTTCTTGCAAAGTTAGAATTGATTGATTGAACTTTTTAGTCCCATCCAGTCTGCCGTTACCACTGCAGCCACGCCCAGCCAATGGGCCACGCCCACCCGGCACTCGACGATGCATAAGTAGATTTTGGGTTGCAGTTTGGGCACTCGGTCTCTAAAAGGTTCGCCATCACTGTTCTAGAGTATTGGCTATTCCTGCCAGGTTGGTATCATCTGCAAATTTAATGAGTTTCTCTTCTATCCCCTCATCTAAGTCATTGCTGAAGATACTGAAGAGTACTGGGCCTAAGACAGAGCCTTGGGATACGCCACTGCATATTTCCCTTCATGTAGATGCAATTCCATTAAGGACTACATATTGAGTGTGATTAGTCAGCCAGTTATAAATCCATCTGGTTGTGATGACTGGAAAAGGGCTGATGTAGTTCGAACCCATCAAAATCCACTTAAATTAAAATGCACTTGAGATGGATTCTGAAATTGCAGTTCTCACTGACAAAGATATATATCAAAATTGCTTGCACTAACGTATTCTGATTTCACATCACAGGACTTTTGCGTCTGTGCCTTTATTTCAAAGACCTCATCAATAGGAGGTAGAAAAGTTACCTATTCGATGCAGAAAGTGAAAGATGAACATGCTCAATGAAAATCCAATTATGTTTCTATATAGAGCAGGCATGTCAAACTGCCGGCCCGCGGGCTGGATGCGTCACGCCAAAACTGCACCCACCCCATTGCCGGCAATGGGGAAAAACTCGCAATACGTCATGCGACATCACGAGTTTGACATGCCTAATAGGCTGCTAAACCTTACATCATACATACTTCTTTAACACCAGGAAAAACAGATGACTAAAATTAGTGTAACTACAGACATCAAAAGCCCTCCATACTATGAGAATGCCAGACAACTTGGCACTTTACATGGAAATGATGGAGTAATTTAAGCTAATAAGGTTCTGCACTCAACCTGATTCTGCATTAATTGAAATATAAAAATTTTACATAATTAAGTCCTGACTTAGTTACTTTGATGGGGACAATACATAGTCTCAGCAGAAATCATTAATTAATGATTTCAGCAGAAATCATTAATTAATACTGGAATCTTCTAAGGCACAAGTGTCAAACTTGCTGCGTCATGTGATGTGTTGCGATGTATCGCAACTTTTTTTGCATTGCTGGAGCTGGGTTGGGCGCGGCCTCCGCACGATGCAACCAGCCCACAGGCCAGCAATTTGACACCCCTGTTCTAATAGAAGGCTGAATGACTGAATGAACGGAAAGAGTCTATATTTGTAAAACATGAGTATTGTAATTCCTTCAGGCCAAAACATCTGTGTGATTTCATTTTGTCAGTTTTTTTCTTTCACTGCTGAACAGATATTGCAAGCACAATAATAAGAAGTCTTATCCATATACTGTATCTGAATTGCCCATCAATTTGGATATTTCCTAATACTTCTTCCAGTTTCAGAAGCATCTTTTTAAAATGTTTTCAGTCTGAGTTGCTGCTTTTCAAGTTTGAGATTCTGCCTCAATCTCAGGGATATATCAAATTACTTTTTTCTCTGAGATTTGACCTAAGGAAAGAAAATGGCAAGAGAGCAGGGTGGAAGCTTCCAGATCAAAATGCAAACTGGGGGAAAGACACTGAAAACAACTAGGCCTCTCCCTCTTCCCTCCCAATGCTAAGATAGCAGAAGAACCATGCTAAATTTTGTGTAGCCTGGATGACAAGCATGGGGCAAACCCATACTAGAATAGTACAGTACCATGTTGAAAGCCCAGCAGCTGCTTCCAGAGGGAGATGGGTTTCCCCAAGAACCATTTCAGTAGAAGATCAAATGGGTGGGAGAGATAAGGAGGAAGGTATTTGTGTGAAGACAAAGATAATCTTTTATGATTGCATGTGGAATCCGGGGTAGAATTTGAACTATAATGAAAACGAAGTCTGAAGTACAACTTTTCTTAGACAAGATTGGCAAAAATTAGTTGACAGAATTAGCTCCTGAACCAATTAAAGGTCTATGGATAGTGGTACCTATTATTTTTACTTTAATTACTTATTTTAGTAAATGTTAACACTTCCCATGACTCTGGGTAATTATCCAAGATAACGCTATGAAAGGCATTATGATAGCCTTAAAATATTTCACAAGAAATAGGATTTTACCACTTCACATAAAACATTGCCAATTCCTATAGGACTTTCAAATAACTCCTAAGACTGCCTGTCAGATCTTCCTTCAAATGGTCTGGCTCTTACATGTGGGATAACTGCTGTCAGATTAGACACTTCAAATTCTGACTAGTTCAGTTTGATCCCTACACACACAAAAAAATAACTACCAAACAGAACAGCTGGAAACACTTTTCTATAAAACTAACCATTTGATTGATTTCATGGCTATCCCATGAAAGATTCAGTAGGTCTTCACCCTATTATTTACTTCTGGTACAAACTACTGAAGTAAGGATAAAACAGAAGTCTGTAATGAATAAAATAAATCATATATTTATTTATATTTTATATTTATAGTAAATACCAGGCACAGAATGCTATTTTCATGTGACTTTCAACACTCTTAAAATTAAGAATGGAGCTCATAGTTGATACATGAATGGGAGCTGGGTGGAAGAATCTAGGTGTATTCACAAATAGAATCTATCATCTTTTTATCTGTCCATCTGTCTCTCTATCTATATCTATCCTTTTCTCACCTATCTATGGTTTATTCCAATAGCCAACTTATCATATTGTCCTGGTTCTCCAACATCTGACACGGACCTTGTTAATACAAGTGGTGTCTGAACAGACATGACTCTCTTAATTTGTGTCACTCTCATATTTGCAGCAGGCAGATTAAGCACTGGTAAGGTAGGTGTCCTTGGTAAGACAGGCACCAGCTCAGATTTGAAGCCCATTCTCCCATGTTAAAGGTGGTGTTCTAATCACTATGGTATCCAATGTATATACAGTATATAAAATATATGGGCTAGACCTTCCCAAGTCCAGATAGGAGATTCTCCAGGTTTTAGAGAATAAGGTAATAATACTGTGGGATTTTCAGATCCAGACAGATAGGCAAGCAGGTCCCTGGTAGAAGACCTGAGACTGAGGAAGACACATACCACTTATGCATGTGTGCATGTGTGTGTATGTATATCTGTATATGTGCATGTATGCATGTGTATATATATATATATATATATATATATATATATATATATATATACGCATGTATATATATACATTTTAAGCAGTTGTACAAAAATGCTGTAAATTAAGAATGCTTTCAGAAATATGTTTATTTTTATCAATTAACAAAGTGGAAAGTAAATGAACACAAGAGAAATCCAAATCAAATCAATATTTGAGGTGATCACTCTTTGCCTTCAAAACAGCATCAATTCTTACAGTTGCACAAAGTCAGGGATTTTGTAGAATTACAGTCAGGTATATAATTAACCAGTTATACCAAGTAGAGTAGAGGCTAATGATCATCAATTTCATATGTAGATTGAAACATAGTCATTAACTGAAACAAAAACAGGTGTGTAGGAGACTTAAAACTGGGTGAGGAACAGCCAAACTTTGCTATTAAGGTGAGGTTGTAGAAGACAGTTTCATGTCACAGATCATACACCATGGCAAAATTAGGCACAGGAACAAGACAAAAGTTCTCTCCCAGACAAGGATTGCAAAGCAGATTGGTGTTTCAAGATGTGCTGTTCAAGCTCTTTTGAACAAGCACAAGAAAGACACATCATGCCTACTTACCTTTGACACTGAAGATGTCCAGTGCCATCAGCACAGAACTGGCAGAAACCAGTGGGACTCAGGTACACCCATCTACTGTCCAGAGAAGTCGTGGAAACAAGGCTAAGAGACTCAACTATGCACGAAAACATCGGAACTGGGATGTAGAAAAATGGCAGCAGGTGCTCTGGACTGATGAGTCAAAATGTGAAATATTTGGCTGCAGCAGGAGGCAGCTTGTTCATCGAAGGGCTGGAGAGCATACAATTATGAGTGTCTGCAGGCAACAGTGGTGGAGGGTTCCTGCAAGTTTGGGGCTGCATTTCTGCAAATGGAGTTGGAGATTTGGTCAAGATTAATAATAGCATCAATGCTGAGAAATACAGGCAAATACTTATCCATCATGCTATATCATAAGGGAAGTGTGTGATTGGCCCCAATTTTTTTCTGCAGCAGGACAATGGCCCCAAACATACAGCCAATGTCATTCAGAACTATCTTCAGTGTAAAGGAGAATAATGGAAGTGATGGTTGGCCCCTACAGAGCCCTGATCTTCATCATCAACTGTTGGGATTACATGAAGAGATAGAAGGATTTGAGGCAACCTACATCCACAGAAGATCTATGGTTAGTTCTCCAAGATGTTTGGAACAACCTTGAAGGAACCTTGCCAAGTTCCTTCCTGTGTGCAAGTGTACCTAGAAGAATTGGTGCTATTTTGAAGGCAAAATGTCGTCACCCCAAATATTGATTTGTTTTGGGTTTCTCTTCTGTTTATTTATTTTCTATTTTGTTAATTGATAAAAATAAAGTATTAACTTCAATTTCTGAAAGCATATTTAATTTACAGCATTTTTGCACAACTGCCTAAAACTTTTGGGCAAGAATTTAACAAAGGATTTAAGTAAAATACTAGAAATAAAAGATCAACACAAATTTATTATATCATAAGTCTTTATGGTTAGCACTTTACTTGATTAGATGCATAAAATATGCATGTGGGAGAAGACAATATAAAGCTAGGGAGTAGAGACATCAACAAGGGTGATCAAACTGCAATATAAGCTTCACCCTTTCTGCTCACATAGCATTTCCTTACATGCATATTGTTCAAAACACAAACTCTTCCTGAATCTCAGTATTAGAACTGGTCCTTACTTAGTGAAAATATTAAGAAGGAAGCTTCTCTCCATCAGATTTTGTTCATATAAGGACATATAACGGCTTGTTGTAAGTGGTGAAGCTGCTGGCCTAGGAATCAGGAGACAGTGAGTTCTAGTCACATCTTAGGCATGAAAGCCAACTGGGTAACTTTGGGACAGTCAGTCTCTGTCAACCTAACCCACCTCACAAAATTGCTGTTGTGGGAAAATAGGCGGCAAGGAACATTAGTTATATTCGCCACTTTGCATTTTATATAAAAATATAGTAATAATATCTCATTAGAATTCATATCAGATCTCAAATGTTTAGAAATTCAGCTGTCTTGTGAGATTCAGTCATTACTCATTTTTAAAAATGGAAGTTCTCATAGGATGTATCTTGTAATCCATGTTGACCATAAGAATCATCTTGTTCATTCCCAATATATACTGTATATGTGATGTTTGATAGGCAGAGTAATGGCACGCTTTTTAACCTCAGCTTTTTACATTATGGTTTAAATATTAATATATTTGTATTTTAAAAAAGAAAAAGAGAGATAGTCCAGGTAAATACTCTCAATAGCCCAGAAAATACTTATTAACGTTGTCTATTTTAAACTGTGAGTGCTGTATTAAATTAGCCTTAAACAGGGACCTCAACAAACACACTGCAGGCACTAATGTGCAGACATCTCTTTTGTGCCCCCCCAATCTCTGTCATATTCTACATTTTTAACCGCCTCCAAAGTTATCTATTTTTCAGAGGCCTTGGATTCCACATAGACCAACTAAATAGGTGCTCTGAGAAAATAAAAATGGAAACTGGGCATAAGCAAATGTTTTTGAAATACACCCATCAGTTCAGAGAAAAGAGCAAAAGGAAAGCTGCAGCAACAGCGAGCAATCTCATCACTTACCATTCGGTACTGTATAGTACACAATGGAGAGATGTTTTATGAAAGGCCACACCTTTTGTGACAGCCATTTTTGTAAATGGGCAAGCCAACAGTGGCAGCCATTTTCTCTGAGCAGTTACAACATGATCCCAAAATGTCAGTGTACTTGCTGACCCTGAAAGATTGGGTGTTCTTGGATTGAAAGTTTTCGAAGTGTGCTTCAATAAACACTTATTTTTTGGAAATTAAGAGTTTCCTGGAAAAGCATAGAAATGGCAGATGAATTTAATGGCTGAGGTTTTTTAAGAGTTTACCCACATTAATCTTTGAGGCCTAATCAGTTTGAGTTATATGCTGCATGTGAACTAGCACCTCTAGGACTATGCAACCATACTGGCAGATCTGCTAATACATGTATATGGAAGGGGCTAACTCTTGATTCTGTAGTTTAAAAACTAAGATTTTTTTCTATTTCATTCAATGAAACTCTTTTTAAGAGGAGGAAGCATTTCAGGATAAGACATGTTGAAGTTATCTTAAATGTTAATTATTACTTCTCCCCCCCTCCCCCCGCATGAATAGCACCACCTGGGCACAGCCTCCTCAATCTGGGCACATCTATGGGACAATGAACTGGATTTATTACATATAACTTACTCCAAGGATCATGGAAGATAAATTGGGCATGGCAACCCTTAGTGCATTCTTGCAACATACCTGTTTTCTTTTAATAACTTCTCAGAATAATGGTGGTTGAATGAGAAACCTCATCTTTTTTATTATAATCTACAGGGCTACGTTTCATCCAGTCTAAAGACAACTCGGTAAACAGGGGCACTGGGAGTCTTATCACCCTGCAACATGTATTTTTCACAGCAAAATGTATTTGACCTAAGGTGCCAGCCTGATGAAATAAACCGTTCAGAGAAGATTACTAGACAGTATATAAAGACTGTTAATGAATCATGAAAATAAGTGCTGCGCCATGGGGAAAGACGATTCTTCCAAAAGTTCTGGAAAGGAAAAGAAGTGCTGAGGCGGAAGAAACCCAGGAGGACTCGCAAGGTGGAACGCTTCCCAGGGGCGGGAGCGTTAATCAAATGTACGGAGGCGGCTCGGTTACATTGCTGTATAAAGTGAGAAGCCAGCGCTAAAGAGTGGCGCCGGAGAGCCAATGGTGTTTCCTAACAGCTTGACGGACCAATCAAGTGGCAAGGAGAGAGTTCCAAAACGAGGGGGGCTTGATTGAGCGCGCCCGATCTTTCCGCTGCTGAGCTGCTCGCGCTGCCTTGTCCGGGAATTGTGGTTTCGTCGAGGAGCTTCCCGTTGGAGAAGCGCGGAATTAACCCTGTGGGATAAATGGCTCCTCCGCTGCAGGATACCGGGGTGGAGGGTGGAGCGGGAGAGAAAAAGGCGAACAGGAGCGAAATCTGTTCACGCCGTTTTTTCACGTGGGAAGAAATCGGTCTGCGCACGGGACGGATTCAGCCTCATCTTAAGGAGAAGTGGCTTGTGATTGACAGGAAGGTCTACGACATCAGCAGCTTCTACAACCGGCACCCGGGGGGCTCCAGGGTGATTTCCCACTACGCTGGGCAGGATGCCACGGTGAGTACAGCTACGTCTCAGAGTGCTAGTTGAGCAAGGGAAGATCTGTTCCGTTGCTCTCGCTATCAGGAAATTTCTCCTTGATTCTCGGTTAGATCTCTCTCCGATAAGTTTTGGTTTATTACTTCTTGTCTAGGTTGGTTCTCTCCTTGAGTACTTTCCATCTATTGCTTCTTCTGCCTTCACGTGCTTGGGAGAATAGGTTGTTTCCCCCCCCCCCCCTTTCTGACAGCCTCTCAAATATTGGAAGACTGCTATTGTGTCATCCCTCATCCTTCTCATTGTTAGATTAGAAGACGTACATAGTTCCTGCAAACGTTCATCCTATGTTTTTTTTTTCCTCCAGCCCCCTACTCATCTTCGTTGCTCTTCCCTGCACTCTTTTAGAGCCTCAGCATTTTTTCTGTATGGTGGTGATCAGAACTGGATACAGTATTCCAAGTGTGGTCTTACTAATAAAGCAGTACTATCACTTCGTGGGATCTTGATTCAGTCTTTTTGGATCTTGAGCCTATCTTCTATAGAAAGTTACAGATTTCTTTCAATTTCTAAATTAAACTTAAATTTTAAAGAGAAATTTTGATTATCTCCCTGTCGTCATTAAAACAGAGCTCACTGGGAGATTAAGGATTCATAAAGTTGCTCTCTTTAGAAATAGTGCCCAGAAATATTCCTTGGAGATACAGATGGTTTTGCTTTCATAACCAGGACTTTTCATACCAGTTTCCCCCCTCTTGCAAATTTGGGTGGTTTCTAAACTATCTCTCCTTTCTCAGTATAATCTTTTTAAAGATTCATTTAAATAGTCTCCCAGCCAGGATTAGTGTCATCTTGGCAAAAATCATTTCATATAAACTAATTACTAATTGGTGTTTGACAAGTTTGACAAGTTATTTGAGTCAGCTCTCCTCATTAAAATGCTATTTTATAATTTTTGTCTTAATGTATAGTCTGTTATCGCTGTTTTAAAAAGTTAATCTGGCTTCACAGCACCTATGATGAATATAAAATTTATTGAAATCTAAGAGTAAGGTTTAGTAAAAATGTTTATGATCACAATGTAAGATATGCCATTATCACTTTTATTTTGAAAATGGTCTTGGGTAAGCTGATGTCTTAGGGTGTGATGTTTGTAGGGAATATTTTAAAATTATTTAGCTCCAGATTGATGCCCAGTATTTGTAATGTCAAGACTGGTTTGATCATATTTGAAGATTTTACTAATAAAGTATTTTTGACTGCTTGATTAAAATTTACATAGAGTACATATTTTAATTTCCTAATACATGATACATGAGGTAGAAGTATAATTGTAAGTATTGGCTATATGAAGAAACTTTGATTATAAAGTGCAATGTGATTTAATTCTAATAGAAAATACTTTATCAGCAAGATATTCAGATGACAGTGCTGATGTTTGTCTATGTTGAAAGAGTAGAAGTTACACTGAGAATATTTCTTTAGTTTTTAAAAAGCTTTCTTATTGGCTGTTTGGGAATGGAGATAGAGCATCCATATATATATATATAGATAGATAGATAGATAGATAGATAGATAGATAGATAGATAGATACAGATACAGATACAGATACAGATACAGATACAGATACAGATACAGATATATATATATACTAGCTGTACCCAGCCACGCGTTGCTGTGGCTCAGACAGGTTAAATGTTTTTACCTGTCACAGGTGTGACATCTATATAATAGTAGGTATATAAAAACACGCGTGTATTCAAATGCAACATTGTGTCAAAATTTCAAAGCAATCGGTGAAGAACCTTCGGAGATTTAAGATTTTGAACAAACAAACATTTACATTTTTATTTATAATATATATATATATATATATATATATATATATATATATATATATATATATATATATATATATATATTTGTTTTTTGAGGTTTTCACGGGTGTTTATATGTGAGTCTTTGGTCATTCGGGTTTTCTCCCGTGTAAGATTAGAAGTATCATAGCGACGTTTCGATGAAATCAACAGTTGTTAGTTTATTAAACAGTTGTTTTTATATTTATCCCGGTGTTCGACTACTTTTCTCATACATACATACATACATACATACATACATACATACATACATACATACATACAGTGTGTGTAGTAAGTGATGCATGTAATCATATGCAGGTATAGTTGATAATAACCTTCATAATGAGAAAGATTATTGTAAATGCATAATGGGAAGAATTGCAGAAAGATGCTATCTGCTGTCCTGTATGCTCCAAAGTGTCTTTTGCTTTTGAATCCAAGTGATACATGATCACATATGCTTATAGGAAAGTATTTGACCAATAGAAGAATTTGGCTGAACTTCTTAAAATTAGCAAATTAGATACAGGCACACATACATAAATATATACACATACATACCAAGTAATGGAGCCAAAACAGTAAGAAAGATGTGGTTACAGAGCATTTTCTATAATTCATTAAAAGAGATTTATTATTTTCAGGTTTCTGTGTAAGCTAAAAAAAGTTGTGGCTGCTTTAAAGAGGTGATATATTATGTCAACATGACTCTTTAAACAGCTACTAGTACTTTTGTGAGTGGAAAAAACAAACCGGCTTAAATGAATGGTGGCAAGCTAAATGAGATCCAATACAGTTCTTTCAAATCCTTTTTGAAACATGTATGACCATAACAGCCAGGATTTCTTAAAAGTGAATGTATATATGCTTTCGCTGCAGGATGTGTTTTAGAATGAGGTGCACAAGTTGAGATCCATGTGTCCCCCAAAACCTTGAATACAGTCTCTAAAGATCTCTGAAAATTTTAGCCAAAATTAATTAAAAATTATTAAATGCCAGTGATTATACCATTTTAATTCAAATTAAATATGAATGAAACCAAAACTTTGTGTACTAATTTTTGAATAATAACTCCTAGCTTACCGCTCAAACTCTGGATGCAATCAGTGGACACTGAAAAATGTATACCACTGTTTTAAATTTAACCTCTTTGTGACTACTTTTCACATTTTCATTTAAATCTGTGTTGCTCATTCTGCTTAATATTATAACTTTTCTCTCACAGGATGCATTCACAGCATTTCACCTGAATAAGGCTCAACCAACCAAGTATTTGAGTTCATTGCTGATAGGGGAACTGGCACATGATCAACCAAGTTCTGAGCCCAGCAAAAATGTAAGACATCAGAATCAGGAATGCAGATACATTTCTATACTTAAAAAAAATACTTTACAGTGCAGAGAAGATTAAAATCAGAATTCTGAGTGTATCTGTGTGAGCACAGGGAGGCCAGGGGAAGAGGATGTGTGGTACATGCAAGCGAAGGGCAAGAAGTGGGTGTAAGAGAGAGTGAAGAAAGGCTGTGATTAGAGCAGACTTAACCAATCAACTTGCAACCTTCCCTGCCTGCTTCCCCATTGACTTTGCTTATTGGAAGCCAGTAGGGAAGGTCACAAACGGTGGTCACATGACTGCAGAACATTGCAACAGGTCATAAATGCAAACTGGTTCCCAAGTGCGTTGCCATGGCTAGAACTTTGAAAACCAATCGTATGCCTCTTCATTCAGCGTCTTTGTAACTTTGAATATTCTTGAATGAATGGTCGTAACCTGAGGATCACTTCTATGCAGTACTGATAAACAGGGATTAGTGGATGGGAGACCATCAGTCCTGTTCACATGAAACAAAATATGATAAAGCTAATATACCTCACCCTTTTTTCTTTGCCTGATTGTACATCAGGCTGCCTTTGAAGAGTATCTGGACGCTGCAGCTAATCCAAAATGGGCAGGTTTTCTCCTTTCTTTAGTGTTATACCTATGAAACACAGCTGCTCTGAGAACTACACTAGTCCCCCTTAAGCTTTCAGGTACAATTCAAGATATTGATCATCATCTGTAAAGCCCTCCATTGCATAAGGTAGTATCCTTTCTCCTATTGTTTCTGCCCCAGATCTAGTAAAAAGGGCACGTTCTGGGTGCTTTTCTATTAAGCCATGTCATCTTGTTGGATCCCAGACTTGTGCCTTTTCAGTGATAGTACCTGTCCTATGCCTCTCCCTCCCCCCCCCCAACATTTCAATGACCTGTTAGCCTTCACAACATACTGAAGACCTGGCTGTTCCCAAAGGTATTTAGATCAGAGGGAAGATGAGCTGAGCTGCTGTTGATGGTTAACAGTTAACCATTCATCCTTGAGCAGTGGAGAGAGTTATGTTTGGGGATGTTGTTTGTTTTTAATCCTGTTAGTCAGGGCTTTTCAACCTTTTCACCGACTGTACCACTTTTAGGCTATGGCAATATTCGAGTACCACCTAGCAAGGTGTCAAAAACTTGATGACCAAAAAAAAAACAAAAAACCTGTTCAAAGTTGCAATTGCTCTGAAATGACTTATGACCATTTTTCACACTTATGACCATTGCAGCATGCCCAGGGTCATGTGATTTATATTTGGATGCTTGGCAACTGATTCACATTTATGATGATTACAGTGTTCCAGGGTCATATGATCCCTTTTTGCAACCTTTTGACAAGCAAAGTCAATGGCAGGGCTGCTAGTGGCCAAGTGCTAAGGCGGGACTTTCTTCCCTCCTTCCCTGCCTCCCTCTTTCTCATTCCCATCTCCTTCTGAAGGAAGAATTTGAAACCCCCCCCCCCCATATTTTCCCTCTTCCATAAATTCATCAAACAAGGAAAAGCCTCCAGAGACAGAAAAGTGAAGCTGCTGAGGGAACTAACTTAAAAACTAACTTTAAGAATTAGCTACTGGCTACAAAGGAAAGTTAATGAGTGCAGCTGGCACTTAAGGAAGAAAAAAAATGTAGTAAGTATTGGCTGCCGGCTAAGGCAGCCTCCCCAAATGGCTCCATTCAGAAGTAAAGGAATGCTACAGGCAAAATCCATTCAGGAGAAAAATACTTCAAAATCCCTTGCAGCAAAACTTACAGCTAACAATAGCAGAACAATAGAAGCCATCAGCCAAATAGAAATTGCCAAACACTCCTTAAGAACACAAAGCCCACATTGCACAAATCCCAGAACTTCAAAGTCACAAAAGCACATAAGAATCCTTCCACTCTCCATCTCCCTCCCTCCCTCCCTCCCTCCGTGTCTTAC
This sequence comes from Protobothrops mucrosquamatus, assembly GCF_001527695.2. Taxonomy (NCBI): domain Eukaryota; kingdom Metazoa; phylum Chordata; class Lepidosauria; order Squamata; family Viperidae; genus Protobothrops; species Protobothrops mucrosquamatus. The sequence goes on along the minus strand of NW_015386191.1, from coordinate 789,191 downwards.
CTCCAGCTGATGCTACCTTTCTTCATTCCTCCTGGAGGGCAACCCCTCCCCTGCTGCATTTCTTGCCTGTTTGTTGCTGCCAGCACAGGTGGCTGCTACAGAAGTTGTAGATCGGCTCATGGCCGGCCTGCTTGGACTCCTTGATCTCCTCTCCTCTCCCCCCCTCCTCCTTCCCCTTCGATGCAGCTAGAGCTGACTCCACATCCTCCAGAGGCTGCTTCTTTTTTTCCCCTCTCCTGCCCAAACTGCCTCCTTTTATAGCTTCTCCTGTCTCCGCCCCTCCTCCTCCTTTCTCATGGGGGAGGGTGAGCCAGAAGTGAGCCTGGGGTGAGGCTCAGCCTCAGCCACTCTGCAGCTCCAGAGGACTCTCTCACAGTAAGTCCTTGCCTGCGCTGGCTCTTTCCCTCCCCCACTACACTTGGCTAGCAGGGCTGCGTACCACCTGCCACTCGTTAATGTACCACAAGTGGTATGTGTACCACCGGTTGAAAAGCCCTGCTGTAAGCCATCCAAAGTCATTTGTGTGAGATGGGTGGCTATATAAATAAACTCTGTCACTGAGTACTTTCTATGTGATGACCTGTTTTTAAAGCTTAAATAAGAGGAATGAGAACCGAGTAAGACTGTACAGTCAAATTATTTGTCTTGGCCCTCTGCAACCAGGTACTATCCAGTATTTCTTGTGGCTCTGAATTCTGGGAGTAGTGATTATATACAATGCAGTATAATATAATACAATACAAAATGAAATAAAAACACCATACAAACTAGGCAGCATCAAGGTGGTTGTCATAATCTAAAACAATACAAATTAAAAGCTTGGGGAATCACATTTTGTAGCTGACATTTCATATTATTATTTGTAGCCATGTAATGTATGATTATGGGACTAAGTAATTTTTTCAACTGGAATGACTACTTGTTGGGTTTTCCACAGCAATTGCTTGCCAAAGACTTCAGGGAGTTGCGGTCCACCGTTGAAAAAATGGGACTTCTGACACCAAATCCCCTGTTTTTCAGTCTGATTTTTCTTCATATTATATTGTTCGATATCGGTGCTTGGTTGACAATCTGGTATTTTGGCACATCTTCAATATCATTCTTCACGGGTGTTGCATTTTTTACTATTGCTCAGGTACGGTATGGACCTTGTCATGTAATAAGAATTGGTATCTTTTTCTATATATGTCTTAAAGTATTTAAAGTATTTCACACATTTCACTAAAGTGAGACACAAGATAAATAACTACAATAACACTAGATTTGGGAGGGGGTTTTCTGTACTGCAACAGCATTATTCTTTATGTCACATGACATAAAATCTTAGCATCTGGGATATTTCCATACAGCTTTGCAATTTAATGGCAGTATAGTTGGCACCTGGTTACTGTTTTGAAGTCACAATCAAATTACAAGTTGATTAATTTTGCTAAATGGGCCCGGAATTTTCATTCCTAAAGTGATACAGTTGTAAAATGCAATGTCATGTGACTGCATCTCTTAGTGACAGCAATCCTGGCCATTAAATAGACAGTCCATGGTCCAAATGCAATCCCTAGACAGGGACCGATTAGGTTCCAGATCTCTTTTCAACAGATTAAAAGTTGCAGGTTTACAGAATCTTATTTTATTTAACATGAATATCTCCCTGAAATGTGTTTAATGTATTGATTTAGTTCTGAATTGTACAGTATATGAAATTAACTTTATTTTTAAAAAAGTATTTTTTTTCAGGCCCAACTGTCCTGGTTCCAACATGATTTGGGTCATCTTTCAGTCTTTAAAACATCCAAGTGGAACCATCTTATCCATAGGATGGTCTTGAGTCTACTGAAAGTAAGTGTCCTGACCTTTAGGGAAGCTTTCCTTTTTGTCATCCTACGAGGTTAAAGTCTGCTTTGTTCTTCTATCTCCTTTCTTCTAGGGACTTCCAGCCAGTTGGTGGAATACTTTGCATTTCCAGCATCATGCCAAACCGAACTGCTTTCGTAAAGACCCCGATCTCAACATGCATCCCATTGCGTTTGCCCTGGGGGAGAAACTAGCTAGAGAGGTATATTTGTGGAGTGCATATTGTTGAAAAGCAATTTTAGAAGAGCTAATAGAAGACACTGAAGGCAATAAATCTTCATTATCTGTGTTTTGTATTTGCTAAACCATTTTGTTGTTTTTACTTTTTCTTTTAAACCTAATTTGTTTTATTTACTTTTACAGGATCTTTTTTTTTTAATTTATTGTTACGGGTCCTCATTTAGCAACCACAATTGGTTGCTAAGTGAAACCACAACTGTATTTAGGATCTTACTTCATCTTTCCTTTAGGTTTTAACATTTGCAGGTAGTCTTTGTTTAGTGACCACTATTGGAGCCAGCCACTTGGTTGTTAAACAGAATGGTCACTAAGTAAAACTGAAGTCGTGCTTATGATCTTGCTTCAGTTCTCCTTTGCTTTATAGACCTCCAAAAGTTGTAAATGCAAGGATTGGTCACAGAGATGGAGTTTGAGATATTACGTGAAGCGTGCATAAGGCTGCAACTTTTAGTTACAAATCTGTCTTTTTTGTCTCTCTTCATGATGATCGTGATCATGAGGTATTAAACTTCTATGCCACCTAATTCTCAAGGACTCTGGGCAGCTCACAGTATTCAAACAAATTACAGTAAAATTAAACAATAAAATAAAGATAAAAATGTCAAGTGCTATGAAGTGAGAGGTCTCCCTCACCGAAGGCCTGGGTAAAGAACCAGATCATCAATAACCCTTCTTAACAACAGCAGAGTAGGGGCCATCCATATCTTGAGGGGAAGCTCCATTCCAGAAGGCAACCTCTGCTACAGAGAAGACAGACTTCCAGAGTTCTGAAAAGTGGCATTGTTTATTTGAAGGAACCTGGAACATGCCAAATTGACTGGGCAAATATTATAAGAGACAGGTGGTCCTTTAGGTAGCCAGGCCTTATGCTATGTAGGGCTTTATAGGTAACAACCAACACTTTGAATCACACTCAGAAGCAAACCAGCAAGCAGTGCAGCTTGCAAAGCAGAGGTGTTACATGGGCATACCAAGGCAAGCCCATTACTGCTTATGCTGCCACATTCTGGATCACTAAACACTGGGCGCTATCTAACAAAATGAAATTCTACATTTAGGCAAGAAAAACCAAATGTACAGGTATAGTATAGAGAGTACCTTGCTCAATAGTAGTAACTGTGAGAGGGACCTCGGAGTCCTAGTGGACAATCACTTAAATATGAGCCAGCAGTGTGCTGCAGTTGCCAAAAAAGCCAACACAGTGCTGGGCTGCATTAACAGGGATAGAATCAAGATCATGTGAAGTATTAATACTACTTTACAATGCCTTGGTAAGGCCACACTTGGAATATTGCATCCAGTTTTGGTCACCACGATGTAAAAAAGATGTTGAGACTCTAGAAAGAGTACAGAGAAGAGCAACAAAGAGGATTGGAGGCTAAAACATATGAGGAAAGGCTGCTGGAATTGGGTATGTCTAGTTTAACGAAGAGAAGGACGAGGGGGGACATGATAGCAGTGTTCCAATATCTCAGGGGCTGCCACAAAGAAGAGGGAGTCAAGCTATTCTCCAAAGCGCCTGAAGGCAGGACAAGAAGCAACGGATGGAAACTAATCAAGGAGAGAAGCTACCTAGAACTAAGAAGAAACTTCCTGACAGTTAGAACAATTAACCAGTGGAACAACCTGCCTCCAGAAGCGATGAATGCTCCAACACTGGAAGTTTTTAAGAAGGGACTGGACAGCCATTTGTCCAAAATGGTGTAGGGTTTCCTGCCTGGGCAGGGGGTTGGACTCGATGACTTCCAAGGTCCCCTCCAACTTTATTATTATTATTATTAGTTAAAACTGCCAGCTGAGGAGCCTTAAAGGAGTATCTTCTCTATTCTTCAAGGGCAGCACCATGTTGATAGCTTTAGAGTAGTCAGGCTATGAGATGACTAGGGCATGAGTGACTGTCTGAAGGTTTTCTCCCCCCCCCCCCCCCCGATTTAGGAAAGGGCACAATTGGTGCCTCAAATGGAGTTTCCCAAAGACCTTCCTAGCCACAGTTGGCACCTGCTGTTCGATCAGGAGCTCCAAGTCCAGGTAGACCTCCGGATTGCATCCTAACCTTGAAGGGTAAAATGATACCCAAAGAAGATAAAAGGTGGAATATTATTTCCAGATCTGGGCAGTGCAAACACCCACAGCCACTCAGTCTTAGTAGGATTTAAGTTACCCATTCTTCCTTCACTTGTGTTAATTGCAGCTGATTCAGAGAATGTAGTGGCACAGGCAGCAATGGGTACAATAGCGGTAGGTTCGCATCGCATCATTGTTATATGAGCTATACTGGCTTTCAGTAGGCTTCTGGGTGCAATTCAAGGTAACTTGAAAACTTTTTTATCTTCCTGCCTGGCCTGAAGGCTTCAGGAGTCATAGCGATGGCTCTGTTGTATCATTCCAAGAGACAAAATACGAGATTGTGGACTTAGGAAGATTTTAGGAGCAAAAATAATATTTTAGCTTTATTACTTAGAAAAAGGTTGTCTTAAAAGAGTGCAGTAAACCTCTGCAAGATTTAAGGCATCCATTTACCCCTCCAAACACGCAACATCTGAACATTTTGGCCCTGCTCACATTAGGCAGCTGCCCACAGTCCATGGGTCACACTAACATAAATTATGAAAGGAGCATGAGGAAATAAATCTCTGTTGCTTGAATGAACTACTAATGTTCCTTTCTTCATAGCTTGGATTGCAGAAAAAGAAGTTCATGCCTTACAATTACCAGCACAAGTACTTCTTCTGTAAGTACCTCTGTCACAGAAAAATACCACATATCCATTATTTACAATAACTGCACTGCCTCTCCTGATTTGTAGAACGGAGCTATAGGTTACAGCATCTAAAATAGTGAATTTGCAAATCAAAAGCTATAAGATAACCAGAGAAGACTTATATGTTGGGATCCAAGATGAAAATGAGAATTGATAGTGTCGTGTCATAAGAATTTGGGAATAAAGACAAAAGGTAACATCAGAAATGGAGAGTAAGAAGGTGACAAATTATATGCTGATTTATGAAGATTGATTTGATATGAGAAATTAAAGATGCTGAATTATCACAACAGGAAAAGATAAGCTTGAGAGAAGATATAGTAATAAGTACTTTATTGCCTACTGAAACATTAGTTTTTGAATTCATTAAATTGATCTATGAAAAGAACATAGTTCTGAAATACGAACAGAAGTATAAACCAAATAAGGAGAAAGTATAGGATGCAATATAGCAATTATAAGTTGGTCAGAAGAAATAAGGCAGAAGAGCAAGTATGCATGTTTTTAAAGAGATGCATATTTCTTTTCCTTGTTTAACAGTAGTGGCACCGCTTTTACTTGTTCCCTTCTTCCAAATCTCCATATACCACTTTACCATCAAACGCAAAGAATGGGTGGTAAGTATGCCTACCTAGGGATGTACACAAATTAGGAAAGCATGTTTTGTTTCAGACCTTCTACATGTCACCATGTTTTGGAAATTCTGTTCAGCTACTTTGATCAGCTCCAGTTTGACAGAACTGAAACCTAGAATACTTTGGTTACTCCCAGTTTCAGATGAAACAAAATCTCAATAGGACAAGTGTTTGGGGGGAGGGGGGCTGGTGTTCTTTATCCCATTGCCCTCCCACTTCCAGCATATTTTTCTCCCTTGGCTGATGGGCAGCTGATCTAGCATGGTATGTCCCACTGGCCAACTCTGTCCCAGTCAGCTGTATTTACATCCATGCTTGGAGTGAAATAGTTCATGTGTGGACTATTTTGCCTATTCCCCATTCTCCAAAAGCCTATCCTGCTAGTGGGAGCTTATTTTATATGAAATATTGTTGCATAGGATTACTTATAGAAAATACTATCTTTTCTCTGTTTCTTCTGAAATAGGATCTAGCCTTGATTCTCATTTACCAGATCAGAGTCATCCTTGTCTACTTACCCATTATGGAATTTAAAACTTTTATGGCATTCTACTGGCTGAGCAGGTAACACCAACTTTAATTTTGTATTAAATAATTATCATCAACTACTGATAAAATACCACCCATGAAACAGAAGTGCCATATGACCACATTCTGTACCATTGGAAACTTCCAAGTGGTTTTCAGGGACAGCTATGGCATAAATAACTATGAGAAGGCCTTCCTGGTGCAGAAATGGGCATAATTGGTATACAAGGTAAACCTGTGTAAAAGCCTTCCTAGTCTAACAACAAAGAACAACTAACAACGTGTTCTTTGAGCTGGAGCTGAGTGTCCAGGATACCCACCAAATTGTGTACTAGTTACAACTTGGAGAAGTTCAGCTCCATTCAGAACCTCAGGCAGAAAATCCCCAGAATTAGAAAGTCCATGTACCCACAACCATTTTAGGGTTGAGGTTAACTCTGCCCCCCCCCCCTGAAACTTCCACAGCCTGTAGGCACTGGGGAAACATCTTGACAACATCATTCAGCCAATCAAGGATTAAAATATTCAGCAGAGTACTATCAATGTATGGATGACATCTGACTCCCTGGTGACAGATGAACATCTTACTCCAAAGTGGCACATTGCTCAGTAGCTTTACTGAAAACTTTTGAAAAGTCAAACATACAATTTATGTGTATTCATTATAACAAACTGCTTTCATTCCATCTTTAATGTTCAACTACTTTTTTTATGAGGAAATTTTATTGGTTTTTCCATTTTTACATAAAAGTGCTTGAGAAACAACGTGGTGATTGGGCTATCAATTATCCTAAAACAAAACCATACATATATCACACAAATTAATTCCTTTGACGTTCCCTCTCTGTTTCCCACATATTATTTTACCAATTAAAATTATTACATTTGTAAAAAAAAAGCTCAATCAATCCAATCAATCATCAATCACATTTCAATTATAAGAATCCAAATCCTGTTTTTAAGCTTTACTATTTTGAAAATTACCATATTCCAATTAAGCTTATATTAGCACTTCGGGCATCCCTCATTTCTCTTTTCCCTATCATAATGATTCTATCTAAAGTAAATATATTATTTCAAACAACAACATCCTTACTTTTTTTTATATATAACCTATTGCTTAAACTAATACATCATTTATTAATACTATTACTTCTCTTATCACAAATACCTCCTCTTCTCCCTCTATTACAAAATAGTTATCTTGGTTAAAATGAAGATATCAGTCCAAAAGAACACATTTCTGTCTATTTTAAATATATATTCTATCAATGAATTAAGTAACATTTACTCCTCCAACTACTTATCATCTCTAATACCCAATATTGTTACAAAAAATATCCTTTTAGAAAATCACCTATTTCATTTGTCATTAAAACAATCCAAACATCAACAATCTTTTTAACCCATTCAGTGGAATTTTTAAACCTAACTCTAGCTTTCTTTCTATACCAAGCTGGTTTCCATAATAAAGCCTCTGCATCATCAAACCTCAACATTTGAGTAGACCTATTTCTCAATAAATCAAAATAGTCAAAGTTCTCTTCTCTTTCTTGGCCTTACGGAATTAGCTCGGCCTGCAGGGGGAGCCGCCACTCCACCGCAGCTGAGCAAAAGCCTCCTCAACGGTGGTCGCCCTTCCAGGGCAATTTAAGACCCGCATAAGGGTCTACTGGCGGAGAGAAAACAGCCAACGAAGAGCTACAGCTCTTCGTATGGCTGAGCCTGCCGTGAACCAGAAGCGGAAGTCAATGATCAACTACTTCTGTAGTACTATGTGAAAGGGTGCCTAGCAAAAAAAATAATTTGACACTATATTGGACTTTGCAGATTTCTGGAAGCAGCTTGGTTTATCTGGGTTTCACAAATGAATCACATTCCAATGAATATTGACTATGACACAAACATGGACTGGGTATCTACCCAGGTAAGTCTATTTCCTCTTGTTCAAAGCATTGATTTTCGAGACTGAGCATAGAATAATTTGGGAAACTGATGCCAAATTGTGGGTAGGAGAAAGGTTTGAATCTTATATTTTCCCAATATGGCAGTCCTTCAATTCATGCAATCTGGTAAGCTGGGGGAGTAAAATATTTTTTTNGGGGTCGCCAGCCGGCATTGTCTGGCCGATGGCACTCTAAGGAGGCCCTCTCTGTGGGAGCGGACTGGTCGAAGGGAGGTGTTTGGTAGGAGGCGGTCTTGCAAATACCTAGGTCCATTGCCATGGAGCGCTTTAAAAGTTGTTACTAACACCTTGAAGCGCACCCGGAAGGCCACCGGCAGCCAGTGCAGCTCGCGCAAGAGAGGTGTTACATGGGAGCATCTAGAGGCCCCCAAAATCCCCCGCGCAGCCGCATTCTGAACTAGCTGGAGCCTCCGGGTGCACCTCAAGGGGAGCCCCATGTAGAGAGCATTGCAATAGTCCAGGCGGGAAACAACGAGGGCTTGAGTGACTGTGTGTCACTTTATGGATCTGGAAGAGGACGATAGAGAGGTAGAAATAAATAAAATTTATAGAATAAATTACAGATGTGGTATATGGAGGAATGCCCCTAGAGAGGTTTTAGTGCATTTTGTCAGATATTTGACAACTGCAATGAGATTATTATGTGCCCCAAAATGGAAAGGCTAGTCACTACCCAGTGTGGAGGAATGACTGGTGAAGATGATGAAACCTGTGGAAATAGGCTAAATTAACTTCATTGATTAGGGGGAAAAAAACCCCACAGCATCTACATTTATGGCTGACTGGAAACCTTATAGATCTTTTGCATAAAATGGGAGAAATGCATTATGATTTGTGGTTTTGATGATTAGAAAAAAAATTGGATAATAAAAAAAATGACTTCTTTGTAGTATTGTGAAATTGTACCTATATTTGCTGCAAAAGAAATTGGGAGCTCTTCTTTCTTTTTCTTTCTTTTTTCTTTATTAGATTGTGTTTAGTTCTTATGTTGTCTTTACATCTTTTAATCAACTTTATTTTTTAAAAAAACAAACTTTTTTATTTTTCTACAGCCTTTTTCCCACAATGCCTCGCCACAACTATAGTAAAGTGGCTCCTCTTGTGAAATCCCTCTGTGCCAAATATGATGTTTCCTATCAGAGCAAGCCCCTCCTTACAGCCTTTGGAGACATTCCGCGGTAAATATGGCAATAAGTTTATGACCAAAAAAAGAGTAATTGGCTTGGGTAAACAGTTAATCAGCTGAAGTAGCTAAAGCAGACATGTCAAACACAAGGCCCGGGGGCCAGATGCGGCCTGTGAAATGGTTTCATGTGACCCGCAAAGCCATCCTGGAAACAGTGAGGGAACGGACCCCACTGCCTTGGCCCAGGCCCAGGCCAGCCGGGAGCCAATGTACAATTTTGTGGTGGCCATCTTGGCACTTGCCCCGGTGGACCATGCCTTGGCACTTGTCCCAGTCCCACCCCCTTCTGCCAGAGATCCTTAGATCTGTCCCACTCCTGCCCAGGCCCCCACAGGCACCCTTGACGCGAATGATGTAGAACTAGCCACGCCCACCCAGTAGGCCACACCCATTCCATCCACGCCCACCCGGTAGGCTGCACCCACTCTGGCCACACCCACCCAGCCCCCCAAGGGCAACTGCAATGCTGATGCAGCCCTCAGTGAAATTGAGTTTGACACCCCTGAGCTAAAGGGACAACTGATCAAAGCTAAATTGATGTCTCCAGGACATGGTCTATATCAGGGGTAGTCAACCTTGGCTCTTTTATGACTCGTGGACTTCAACTCCCATCCACTCCCAGAATTCCTGAGCCAGCTATGCTGGCTCAGGAATTCTGGGAATTGAAGTCCACGAGTCATAAAAGAGCCAAGGTTGACTACCCCAGTCTATATAGTGGGGGCAGATCAAGGACACCTAGCCCATGTTTCATTGTGAGGTGCATAATAAAGGCAACTCCTTGAAATCTGGAGTTTTGCTAGGCAGTAGATACCTGATAATAAGAACTGCAATAGCACCATAAATCAATTAGATAGTAATGGCTATATGATCTTGAAGTCTTATTGTAACAAATCATCTTTAGAGCGTGATGTAAAACAGATGACTTACCAGAACAAGAAATTCCAGAATCTGAGATCTGGTTCTTTGCATCCTCCAGCTATGTTTCTGATGGGAATGAAAAACAACATATATTCTCACATTACCTTAGTGGTTAGGTAAGATCAGGGCAAAACTAGAATTGTCCTTGGGAAATGATGGTCAGAATGCCTGTTCCTTCACATTTGGGAAGCAATCATTGTGCCACAAGTGGAAATTTTCCCTCACCCAATTGCAGTGGGAAAAGACTCTTCATGTATACAGATAATGTGCACAGAGGTGGCGATCAAAGGAATGTAAGGGGGTAACAAAGATGTTGAAAGATTGGGAAGGCACATATTATGATACATCTCTGTCTCCCCTCTCTGTATAATGAAAGAACTGTACACTGTCTTACAGATCTCTTAAGGTCTCTGGAGATGCCTGGCTTGAAGCATATCTGCATGGATAAACATTTTGAGAATGAACTCCATCCCAATGAAGATGCATCACACACTAGAGGGCAGCTGGTGGACTAAGGAAGAATGTGGGGTCTAGTGAGTGAATAGGCTAAGCGATAGCTTTGCTGGGATGGGATAATTGTGGTACTTTACTTCATCCTCTGTACAGTGTTTCCTTGAATCTGTATTCTGTTTGTACTATGGCATTTGGTGGATATGTGAAAGGTGAATTAGTACTCTTGTATTTCACTTGCTTCTATGAGATTGAAACTTGGCTTTTTTCTTGTTTGGGGGAAGGGGGAAGGTTATCAGACGGGAGAGGTGAAGAGTTTAGAATAGAAGGATGAAATAATGAGAAGAAAGAAGATAAAAATACAGTTGGTGAATAAGATGTTACATGTTACTTGAAGGACAGCTTGAAGTTTTAGGATAGCTTGCAAGGTCCAGTGTCTCTTAAAAGGAAAGAGCAAAATTCTTAGAGCAGTTAAAACTTCACAGTTGGGTATTTGAAGTTTTGAGTCTTCAAAAATGTTGCAAAAAAAAAAAAGAATATTAGTTTGATTGGTTAGATTTCTAATGTTCTTAAGAAGGAGAAAAAGCAAGTGAATCACTAGGTCTACTACTCAAACCCCTCCTAACAAAATGTGGGTTTACCTAGGAAGGTATAAATTAAGTCTTTTTGTACACTGATAGCCGTTCTGGTTTATCGAAGGTAAGACAGTTTCAGGGTACAGTATAGAATTTGGTCTTTGACACTGGGTGGAGGTACCGTTAAAAACTCGAAGTAGTCTTTATCGTGTCAACTATCTCAGGTGAATGCAGATTCAATGCAGACCTTTTAGCATACACACTTTTTACAGTGTATGTTAGAAGGAAGGATGATTCTTCCACCATATTGTGGACCACAGCCTCTGGAAAGTTAAGACCTGAGGTCATGACATTTGTCTGGCACAGGATTGATTGAAACAATTTCTTTCTTAAATATATGTTTATTAATGTGTGATTGATGCTCTTTGAACCTTTAGCACAGTTCTCTAAGATGTACACTACATCATGTGTACCTATTTTATTTATTTGAATCTTTTAATATATTTCATGAACTGATTTCACGATGTGTGCATGATTGTCTTTTTATTCAATAGTATAAACTGGAGCAGGAATGGAAAGCTGAAACTTCCTTATGAATTTGGATAATATTTTAATTTCCTTGAAATATATTAAACACCAAAACGTGGGGAACATGGAAAAATGAAGACATAGTTATCCCAATATCTAAAAGCTTGCTCCCATACAACTGATTGCACTGGAGCAGATTATCATTGCACAACTGCTCTGGGATAACAATCTCAGTTACTGTAGTGAAACAATAAATAGGCAAAGAAGCTGACGCTATAGACATGTAATTACTGTGTATAAATTATTTTTAAAGAGGGATTTGTCATGAGTTTAAAATGGATCTCATCTGCAAAAGTAGAAGCAAACATAATACCACATAAGTCTATAAGTTCTTTAGCTTCAAAAGTCATAGTTATATAACTACTTGAACAGGTAATCCTTGTTTAGGGACTCAATTGGTGACTGTGTGCAGTTATCACAATAATGAAAAAGTAACTTTTATGACCAGTCCTCGCATTTTTAGGTCAGAAAAGCTGAAGTGAGGTAATAAACTCAGTTGCAGTTTTACTTAGCAACTGCTTCACTTAACAATCAAGTTTTAATTCTAGCCACTAAATGAAGACAACCTGTACTGATGAGGGCAGAAAGCTTCTCTGTCTGATCCATGCTCCCAAAAAATACAGGTAGTCCTCGGCTTGCAAGTTTGTTTAGTGACTGTTTAAAGTTACAACCGCACTGGAAAAAGTGACTTATGACTGTTTTTCACACTTACAACCATTGCAGCATCCCCATAGTCACATGAGCAGTGTCCCTCGGTCATGTGATCACCTGCAACCTGATAAGTAAAGTCAAGGGGGAAGCCAGATTCACTTAACAACCATGTTACTAACTTGAACAAGTGCAGTGAGTCACGTAACAGCTGTGGCAAGGAAGATTGTAAGGTGGGGTAAAACTCACTTAATTGTCTCACTTAGAACAGATTTTGGGCTCAATTGTGGTTGCAAATTGACTCCCTATAGACATTTTACAAGCAGGTAGCACATACTAGTTTTGTGCTCTCTTAATAATAATAATAATAATAATAATAATAATAAAAATTGGAAGGGACCTTGGAGGTCATCAAGTCCAACTCCCTGCTCAGGCAGATAACCCTATGCCATTTCAGACAGTTTCTTCTTAAAAACTTCGAGTGTTGGAGCATTCACCGCTTCTGGAGGCAGGTTGTTCTACTGGTTAATTGTTCTAACTGTCAGGAAGTTTCTCCTTAGTTCTAGGTTGCTTCTCTCCTTGATTAGTTTCCATCCGTTGCTTCTTGTCCTGCCTTCAGGCGCTTTGGAGAATAGCTTGACTCCCTCTTCTTTGGGGCAGCCCCTGAGATATTGGAACACTGCTATCATGTCCCCCCTCGTCCTTCTCTTCATTAAACTAGACATACCCAATTCCATCAACCTTTCCTTATATGTTTTAACCTCCAATCCCCTAATCATCTTTGTTGCTCTTCTCTGTACTCTTTCTAGAGTCTCAACATCTTTTTTACATCGTAGTGACCAAAACTGGATGCAGTATTCCAAGTGTGGCCTTACCAAGGCATTGTAGAGTGGTATTTATACTTCACGTGATCTTGATTCTATCCTTCTGTTAATGGAGCCTAGCACTGTGTTGGCTTTTTTGGCAGCTGCAGCACACTGCTGGCTCATATTTAGGTGATTGTCCACTAGGATTCCGAGGTCCCTCTCACAGTTACTACTATTGAGCAAGGTATCCCCTTTACTATACCTGTGCATTTGGTTTTTCTTGCCTAAATGTAGAACCTTACTTTTTTCACCATTGAATTTCATTTTGTTAGATAGCGCCCAGTGTTCAAGTCTGTCCAAATCCTCCTGTATCCTAAGCCTGTCTTCTAGAGTGTTGGCTATTCCTGCCAGCTTGGTGTCGTCTGCAAATTTGATGAGTTACCCATCTATCCCCTCGTCCAAATCATTGATGAAGATGTTGAAGAGCACTGGGCCCAAAACAGAGCCCTGGGGCACCCCACTACACACTTCCCTCCATGTAGATGTGGTTCCATTGAGGACCACACGCTGAGTACGGCCAGTCAGCCAGCTACGGGTCCATCTGGTGGTGATGCTATCTAACCCGCATTTTTCTATCTTATCAAATAATAGGTTGTGATCTACTTTGTCAAATGCCTTACTGAAGTCCAAGTAAATTATATCCACAGCATTCCTCTGGTCCACTAATTTTGTCACTTGGTCAAAGAATGCAATAAGGTTTGTCTGGCATGATCTGTTTTTGACAAACCCGTGTTGGCTTTTAGTAATGACTTGGTTTGCCTGTAGGTATTCGCTGATTTGTTGTTTGATTATCTTTTCCAGAATCTTCCCAGGTATTGAGGTCAGGCTGATAGATCTGTAATTTCCTAGATCCATTTTTTTCCCTTTTTTGAAGATGGGAACTACATCAGCTCTTTTCCAGTCCTCTGGTAGTTCCCCAGTGCTCCAGGATCTTTGAAAAATATAGTTCAGTGGTTCTGAGATCACATCTGCCAGTTCCTTGAGAACCTTGGGGTGTAATCCATCTGGTCCTGGTTATTTGAACTCGTCTAGGCTGGACAGGTGCTCACTTACCATTTTCTTGCCTATCTTAACTTGTGTTTCTATACTGTTTTTTATGGCACTATTTTTGATAGGTTGGTCTGCTTTTTCTTTTTGTGTAAAGACAGATGCGAAAAACGAGTTAAATAGTTGTGCTTTCTCCCTGTTGCTTGTCACCTTCTTGCCACTTTCACCCACTAATGGACCAATCGTTTCCTTCACTTTTTTCTTGGTTTTTACATGTTGAAAGAAGCTTTTTTTGTTATTTTTTACTTTGGTCGCAAGCCTTAGTTCATTTTGAGCCTTAGCTTTCCTCACTTCATCTTTGCAGGCTCGGGGTATTTGCTGATATTCTGACCTAGTTATGTATCCCTCTTTCCACTTTCTATACTTGTCCTTTTTATCTTTCAATTTATCAGAGAGTTCTTTGTGTAGCCATGCTGGTTTCTTTTGAGAGCTGTTATTTTTCCTCTTTGTTGGTATTGTGCTAGATTGGGCTTTTATTATCTCACTTTTCAAAATTTCCCAAGCATCTTGAGTTGTTTTCCCCTGGAGGATTCTCATCCATGGAATCCTTCCCAAACCCTCTCTAAGTTTATTGAAATTAGCTCTCTTGAAGTCCAAGACTCTAGTTTGATTGTGTTCTAGTGCTTGTGCTTCCATAATGTTGAATTCTAATATTGCATGATCACTTCCTCCCAGGGTTCCTATGGCTTCAACACCTTCTATCATTTCATCTCTGTTAGTGAGAATTAGATCCAGAATGGCTAATCCCCTAGTTCCCTTCTCTACTTTTTGGGAGACAAAGTTGTCTGCTAGGTTTGTCAGGAATCTGTTTGATCTTCCACTTGGTGCAGAGTTTGTCTCCCAGTTGATGTCAGGGTAGTTAAAGTCCCCCATTACTATTTTAATTTTAATTGACAATCTGCATCAGAATACAGAGAGTCCTTGAACAATGACCATTCACTCAGTGACCCTTTAAGATTATTACAATGATGAATAAGTGGTAGTTATGCCCAGTCCCCAAATTTGCAGCTATTGCAGTACCCCTGCTGTCATATGATTAAAATGCAGGTGCTTGGCAGCCTGCCTGTGCTTAAATATATCTCCTCATTTTTCCCCCTTTCAGCCACCTTGTGCTGAGCCCTGTAGGCCTTGTCATTCCTGTGCTCACTGATCCTGCCAGCCTTGCTGCCCCCTGCCGATCTTCATTGTCTTCTTTTTGCCAGGTCATTCTTTCAGCTGAGGCCTTCTTGCATATACCTGCCTTCCAAAGCCTTGCAAGAAGGTTGCATACAATTTGGAAAGCAAGCACAGACTAGCATGGCCAATAGAGGTAGCAGAGTATAAGGCAGCCCAAAGGGCAGAGAGAGAGAGAGAGAGATGTTAGGCAGGTGTGGGGAGAGGTAGGCAATCCCTTACTTCAACAATCCCCAACTTTTGCGGCTTGGTGATCTGGCTTGGGGGGGGAAGAGAGGGGAACTGGGCCATGCAAGCGATGGGCTGGCACTCATGCGCACACACAGCTCCACTCTCGCGAGTGGCAGGCCAGTGCACATGCACACCCGCCCACCACTCTCACAAATAGAGCTGCACATGTGCATGTGTGCCAGCCTGCCTCGCGCGGCCTGGTTCCAAATAGGCCACAGCCCGGGGGTTGGGGACCCCTTCCTTACCAAGGGTAACTTGGGGCTGGGAGGGATCAAGGTGGGAGTGGCTTGGATGGGAGTGGGACCTCAGCCAATGACCATTGGGATTCAATTAACAATGAGGCTGTCAGGATTTTTGTTGCTAAGCAATGAGAGCACATGATGTGCTTTATGACCATATTGTTTAACAACAGAAATTCCAGTCCCAATCGCTGGTATAACTCAAGGATGATCTGTAGACTAGAAGGGATTGTGAGGTGACTTAATAATTGCAAATACTAAATCACATTTGAGGAGAAATTTGCAAAGAAGCGACAAAGATAATTCTCTAATTACTGTCTTTGTCAGTAATCATCCAAATAATATGAGCATGTCAAATTTCAGTTCCATATTTGGAAGTGGAGAACTTACTGTGAAAAACTCTACAGGACAAATCAGTGGATATTTAAGGTCTGGATATTAAGTGGATATTAAGGTCTGCCACCCAGGGACTATCTAACTTCATGTCCCCAACATGATGCCTCCGATTATTAATATACTCACACACATCTCAATTAGCACCTAAATAGGTGACTTTATATTTTGGAAAACATCTTCATTAAAAACTAAAGCTGGCATAGCTCAACACAAAATGTCACTATCCAACACCATCTTTTCCATATGGGCCAGAATGCCTCTGGCCCAAAATGGAATTAATCAGCTTAATGAGTGAATGCATTTCAGTACTTTGTAAGTATAGCCCCCCCCCAGCCCAGAAAAAGAGCAGTAGGGGTATGAGAAAAGACGGAATGTTGATAGTCATATTTTGTAATGGATTATAACCCCTGGCAATGGCTTATTGTAAGCCATTTTGCAAATGCACTGAGAGCATGCATTTTAAATTTTAAATGTGCCAATCTTGGCCAAAAAGGATATGGATATGTCTGGAGCACATAACATCAGACATGTTACTAGAAGGCAAAATCACAAAACTGAAACTGGGTCTCACTTTGGCCATGTCATACAGGGGAATTCACTAAAGAAAGCGATTATGTTTGAAAGAGTTAGTAGTAAAAGGAAACCAGGTGGCTATCAAAGCTGACACCAGCCAAAACATAGAAAAACTCAAAGAAACAGTGCAAGATCGGAAGATGTGAAGAGGCATGGCCCATAGAATCGCCAAGATTTCTGAACAGATAAATCATCATCACCTTAGGCTCACTTTCAGTCCAGCTTTCTAATTCCAAATCTTTGTCTTATTGTTCTTCCTGATTGCTGGATCTGTGCAATTTTTCTCAGCCAACTGACAATTCATAAATTCGAAATTTGTTTTTGAATGTTTTGTTTCCATAAATCCATTGCCGACAGTTCATAGAAGGAGCAGACATTTTTAAAGCGTTCAGATGTAAAAGGGATGTGCCTGTCAGGATACTCTACTAGTGAAAAGATTCCTCCTCCTCTCGTCTATGGTTATTTTATTCCCCTGTTCAGGCCACCACGGCTCTGTAGTTTTATGACTTTTTACACTTTGTGTTGCTTAAGAGTCCAGCTTAATTAAATGGATTTATGGAAACGTAATGCCATTGTTGTGGTGAGCTTTGGTATGCAAAATGGTATGTACTTTGTGGTCTGGTAAACTACCGCGCCTTTTGCT
>NW_015386191.1:715969-769994 GCF_001527695.2 Protobothrops mucrosquamatus | reverse complement strand
CCCGGCAGCGCTCTTCCTCCTGTCCAAAGTTTTCATTGTTGTGAGCATTTCTGTTGAGGATTGGCAGCAGGAGTGGGGTGGGGGGTGTTTGGTTTTTATTCCCCCATCTGCTGGGTGGTTGCAGCAGGTTTTGGTCACTTCACATGACCCTGGGACACTGTGACCATCATAAATAAATATGAATCAGTTGCCAAGCATCTGAATGTAAATCACAAGACCCTGGAGATGCTGCAACATTCCAGCTGATCGGCACTTCTTCTGGGCTCAGCAGAAGCATCAGGATCAGTGCTGCTTTCCAGCTGATTGGTGCTTCTTCAGGGCTCAGAAGCACCAGGATCAGTGACAAGCTCCAGGTGGAGCCTGGCGCTGATCCTGGTGTTTCCACTGAGCCGACAGCCCTGCAGCTCCAGCCATCTCTCAGGTTTGTGCAGTGCTGCCACCGGTTCAGCTCATTCCCCTCCCCCGCTACCACTTTTCTAGGATGGTCGCGTACCACCTGCCAGGTGCCAATGTACCACAGGTGGTACCCATACCACTGGTTGAAAAGCCCTGCTCTAGATTAAACTATCTAAAATGGCAACAAAAATAACTTTTTTAATTTAAGGTGGGGGAAAATCCTATACTAAACTACAAAAGCCAAGATAACAGAGCAAAACATCTGAATAGCTAACAACCTTTTTTCTAAATATGTATGTGTACAGAAATCCATTTACAGACAGATAGATAGAAGCCAAATTACTAAGATTATGTGTCTTTTTTCTTACTTTTTTTCCAAATAATGATTCAGTTTTAAAACATTGTATTGAACCTAAACCACCATAATGAATCATACTGTTTAATCCTGTTAGCTACATTGGTAGAAAACAAATTCAAAACTGATGGTTGATAAATTTCATTAAGCCAATTTTGAAAGTTAGGTATACGGTTATTCTTCTATAAGTACACAACCACTCTTTTTGCCACAGTCAAGGCTTGATATATTCAAAATTCTTCCTAGATTGAAAACTTATAGATTGGGGGGGATATCATTTAACAACTATTGACATCTTTAACCCTCAAGTACACTTGAAGGACCTGATTCAGAATTTCAGGGATATCTAACCAACAGAGAATTACAAGCCCATTATATATGTACCAAAATTCCTTCAAAATTACTACTTCCCCCACATTAAAAAAAAATGAGAGCCTGAGGGGTGCAATAGACTCTAAAGAGAAGAGGTTCCCCCCACCCCTTGAACTGGCTAGTTTTTAAGTCTAAGAAACATACCTACAATTCTTTACAACTTTGAACCATTGATGGGTAATATATGAAAAGTATCTTCCCTTTCCCCACCCCATCTATTTTTTTCTCTGTCTGAACATTAGCTTTCCGATAAAGAAGCAAAATGAAAAGATGCTCCATTTGTAACACAATATAAAATATTTTAAATTAAATGAGTATACTTACACATATTGTTCGAATAAACTGTACATTCCAATATTAAATGTCAGACATGCATTTAGAAACAAACCAGGTCATATATCATGTTTTATAAAATAACAAATTGTTACTTTATGTGTAAAGTTTAAATATTCCATATACTGCAGGTGTTGCATATATTTCAGTTAAAATGCCTGCTTTATTGCTTCAGAATTTCCAGCAATTTACATCTAAAATTACAGTTAATAATCTTAATGTACACATATATTCCAAGGGATACTTTAGTGAGTAGTGTTTTCAACAGCAGCTTTTGCCAAATTCATGAATGAAATCACTACAGCAGTTTTCATGTGGTAGCAATTAAAATAACATGTAGCAACTGATATGAAGCCACCTGACATCTATTAATCATAGTAATGCGTGAAATATGGTGTAATGGTGTTATTGAACAACGTCTGACATACATGGCTGCAACAGACCCTGTAAAAGCAAAAAAAAATTCACCTTGCTCCATGCAAAAGGAAAATAAAATAAATGAATTCACCACTCTCCCCTCCTATGTCTATCAGTGGAATAACCTGCCTCCAGAAGTTCTGGATGCTCCAACACTGGAAGTTTTTAAGAAGAGATTGGACAACCATCTGTCTGAAATGGTATAGGGTTTGTTGCCTAAGCAAGGGGCTGGACTAGATAGAAGACCTCCAAGGTCCCTTCCAACTCTGTTATTCTCTTATTCTGTCTTCATTTCATATTATATGCATTATGTGGAATGCAAAACATGAAAACAAAAATCCTAGCATTTGTACAAAGAGGAGCTGAAAAGGCATCAAGCCCCCCCCCCTTTTTTTTTTGAAAGACCTGAAATCTAGGAGCTTAGAGAGATGAGAAGGTAAATGGGGAATGGGGAAACAGACTATTCCCAAACCTCACAGATCTTTAGGGAAAGGAAGGAAAAGCCTTGGTTTTACTGCAATGGAAGCTGAGCCAGAAATAAATGGGATAGGTCTTCAACATAGCCAGTCATTTGGGATCAGAGGTATGGAGCTCCTTTTAAACTATTTTCAGAACATAGGAAACACAAACCTTTGGAGATAGGGATTAAATGGAGATTGAGCCCAACTCAGATCAAGTCCAGGGATCAAGTCATCAGGTCTACTGGAAGACAAAATGTGTCCAACAGCCCCAAATCAAATGAGGACTAGACTATTGTTCTCTGTCTAAAAATGTTTGCTTGGAAACAGCTTGAACAAAATATCAGTTTAAATTGAGTCTTGCTTTGATGGCCAATGACCCAAAGTTTGCTCGAAGAATTTGTATCTGGCCTCACTTCTTTAATTCAGCTGAATGATGCAGTACAGCAAATTGCCATACAATCAGATTAAGAAAGGATGAACAATTAATTGCAGAAGGAGTTTCTACAGTGCGAAATCATCTTTGAAATCTGATGGAGTAGAGATAATGCACTTGCACAGGGCAAAATAAAGTTGCTGCCTGGGCAAGTTAAGCACAACTAAGAAAAGATATTAAGTGCCTACATTACCTGTTTAAATATATTCAGAATTGTGCAATTCTTGTTAGCTCTTTTGCGATGTAGCACTGTGACACAGAGATACAAAGCTTATTTTAATTGGACATTAAGACACATCTGGTTTGAGTTATTTTTTTTCTTTTATTTCATTTGATGCTGTCTGACTTCAACAATTCTTGCTTCATAACTTTGAATATTAGCTTTAACTATGGTTTTATCGGGGAAAACAAAGTATTTAACTGAAAGTAGTTTTTATTTCGTTTATTTGAATCATTTCTGTATTGTTCCTCATTTCAAAAGTTTGAAATGATCCTCAAACATTCTAAATAAATAAAATAAATTGGTATAATACAATATATAATAAAATATTCAAGTTATTCTATTTCTAATTTTATTCATAAAATGAGGATTTCTGAGACTTAGCTGAAATCCTCAATCTGACCTAGGAAATATAATAGATTTTGGTATCAAAAAGAGAACATTTGGGCAAATTTATGCATAGTTATTAATAGTCAGGCATAAGAAAGCCAATTCAAAGCATAAGAGCAAGAAATGAATAAAGTTTTGGTAGAGACACAACATGTGATGTGATGTCACTATGAACTACAGATGACAAAGAATTTTTTAAAATAACTTTTATTAAACGTTTTACAGAGAACATAAAAACTAATGCAAACTAATAAAAAAGAAAGAAAGAATAAAAAGAAATATAAAGAAGCTTCCAATTTCTTTTGTAGGAAATATAAGTACAATTACAAAATTATCTTATAGTCTATGATTGCAAATGTTTTTTTCTATTTATTTTTTTTCTAATCAAAACCACAGATCATAAGTACATTTTTTTCCATTTCATACAAAAAGTCTATTAGGGGATTCCAGTCACCCATAAATATAAATATTGTTTTTCCTCTTATCAAATAAATTAGCCTGGCCATCTCCAATTTGATTCTTCAGCCCCCATTTCCTCATGGACTAATACTTCACAAGAGCCTTTGACTGTGTAGGCAGTCTCTCTCTCTCAATGCATGCTCTGACAAATAGGTGATTAACTGAATGATTCATGAGTTGAAAACTGTTCTATTGATGCATATTTCACTGAAATGATACTGTAAATAGCAACATGACAACTCATATTCAGTGAAATGATGATAGCGAACAGGTCTTAAGTGTAAAAACTTGATTCTGTGTTATGAAAATCAAAAAGTTGGAAAAAACAGTGTAAAATATAGGTAGTCCTCAACTTAATTCATTTAGTGATTGTTTAAAGTTACAATGGCACTGAAAAAAAGTGACTTATCACCATTTTTTACACTTACGACCGTGTAGCATCCTTGTGGACACATGATCAAAATTTGTATGCTGGATAACCACCATGTATTTATGACAGTTGCAGTGTCCTGGGGTCATGTGATCACCTTTTGTGACCGTCTGACAAGCAAAGTCAATGGGGAAGCCAGATTCACTTAATAACCATGTCACTAACTTAATAACTAAGTGAGTTTTGCCACATTTTACGACCTTTATTGGCAATAAAGGTTGTAAAATGTGGCAAAACTCACTTAACAACTGTCTTGCTTAGCAACAGAAAGTTTGGACTCAATGTTAGCCGTAAGTCGAGGACTACCGAAATTTGGCTTGAGAGAAGAATATGTACGTGTACAGTAGCAAGCAAGCCAAAGAGATAAGTCACCTTCAAAATCGATTGAGAATTGGAGGATAGTTATCAGAAATAAGAATTAATGCCTTCAAATTGTGATGCTGGAGAAACTCTTGAGAGTCCCTTGGACTGCAAGGAGATCAAAGCAGTCAATCCTGAAATCTCAAAGAACCCTGAGTGTTCTTTGGAAGGACAGTTGCTGAAGCTGAAACTCAAATACTTTGGCCACTTAAAGAGAAGAGAAGACACATTGGAAAAGACGCTGATGTTGGAAAAAATTGAAGGCAAAAAGAGACAGAGATGGCAGAGAATGAGATGGTTAGATAATGTCATTGACGCAAAGAAAATGAGTTTGGGCAAACTCCAGGAGACGGTGGAGGAAAGAGGACCCTGGCATGATGTGGTGGATGGGGTCGCGAACAGTTGGATGCGACTTAACGACTAAACAACAGATAAGAACATTAATTGCTATGCAACAAAAGTTACATTTGATCCAGCAGCCTAATTGTCAACAAAAGAGCAATTGAAGCAATGCAAAGACTTGTGTTGAAATACGGCTGTCAAAGGGTAAAGGAAGACTGGATAGCAGTCTGGTTGATAGACCTCAGTTTGTGCACACAATTATAACTTAATCAGTGGAACACATCACCTCCAGAAATGGAGTTGTGGTTGATCCATCACTTGAGGTTTTCAAGAAGGCATTTGTCTGGAACGGTATCCAGACAAGTCCCCTGCTTGAGCAGGGGGTTGGAGTAGAAGACTTCCAAGGTCTCTTCCAACACTCTTATTCTATTTTCTATGCCCTAATCTGTGGAGTAGTCTTATCTTCCCAAATCCCATGCGTTACGTGGCTAGTTTTGTAGCAAAGCAACTGTACATAACTATATGTGGGTGTGTGAAATCTATAGGAAGTGCAATTTATAACATTTTAAAGGGCAGTACACAGTTTTCTTTTGAGTATTTCTTTATCACTTAGAAAAACCAAGATTGCAACAAATAAGCAGATCATGAAATAACCTCCCAATATGTGGCTGGCCTCTCTGGCTCATTCCTAAAGACTAAACATGCCGTCCAGAGGCAAGAAAAGAATCCAGGCCAGTCCCAATAACAACAGTGGGCACCATAAATCCAACAAGGGAGATAAACAAGAGAGAACTCAACCTTTTCATTAGGTCTGCCTTTTTTCTGTAGAAGCTCTGTATTACAACAGCTAAATGACATTTCAGTCAAGGTGGCAGCTTCCAAGAAGCCCTTTATCTCAAAATCTCCCTGGCAATCAGGAGATTAAAACTGCAGCAGAAACTGGCCACATTGGCATTCTAGCAGCCTGTCCTGCAACAGCAACAGAGCATGCAAAAGCAGTTGGTACAGGACTATTACTGTCATATATTAGAGAAAAATTAACTCCTTCTAGAAATCCATCAGAATGCCCATTCTACTGTAGACCAATTAGCCTCCTCAACACACTCAACAAGCTCTCTGCAAAACACAGTGGAAATTCTAGGTCTGGTTGAAACAAGAAAACATACTTGAAAAGAGCAGAGTGATTGTAGAGAAGGCCAATCCACTATTGATCAGTGCCTTGTACTCCATCATCTCATTGAAAAATGCTCCTACTGCAAGACAACCTCTTTGTGCTGCTTCCACAGACTTGCAAATATAAGTCTGTTACTATAAACCAGTGGTTCTCAACCTTTTTAATGCCGCAACCCCAACCGGTCGTAAGTCGAGGATTAAACCGGTCGTAAGTCAAGGACTAAACCGGTCGTAAGTCGACTAAACTGGTTGTACATCAAAGACTACCCAACCGGTCGTAAGTCGAGGACTTTCCCTGCCCGGGAGCGCCGCGCATGTGTGGTTCTGCCCCCTGCGCCGGCCGAGGCGTAGCTGGCAAGCGGCAGAGACGGAGCAGGCCGACCACCAGCTGGCCCAGCCCAAGGGAGGTAAGGCACCCACCGGAAAAGGGGGAAAAATGGCGTACAAAAAAATGGCGTACAAAAAAAATGGCGGACAGCATTGCTTGGCGACCCCCATGAAATGGTCGATCGACCCCAAATGGGGTCCCGACCCACAGGTTGAGAACCACTGATCTATATAAATAAAAATGTAAATGTTCGTTTGTTTAAAATCTTAAATCTCCGAAAGTTCACCGATTGCTTTGAAATTTTGACATAACGTTGCATTCGTTGCATTTATATACCTATATTATATAGATGTCACACCTGTGACAGGTAAAAACATGCTTTTTTTGAAAAACAGCACCATCTGTTGGACGTAAAAGCAACACACGCTTTTACCAGACTGAGCCACAGCAACGCGTGGTCGGGTACAGCTAGTTTCTAATAATCATGATGAAAAAGTAACTTTGCAACCAATCCTTGCGTTTATGATCTTCTGAGGTCTATAAAGCAAAGGAAAGCTGAAGTAAAATTATATTTCACTTAGCGATTGCTTCATTTAACAACCAGGCTGCCAATCCCAATTATTCTTGCTAAACACGGACTACCAGTAAACAATTGGAAATATATGGTCTGTTGCTGTCTGAGTGAGCTAACATGAACTTGTAAGTCTCCCTACCCTTAGAGAGTTGGGAAGGAAATTTAAGCTTCTATTCCAGGACATAATGGGGGACGGCTGTCGCACGCGCGCTATAAATGGAAGATCTGGGCATAACTACCGGGTCCACCAACAGACTGCCGCATGTGAATCAACTTAGCACGTTGCAGATTAATACAACTAATGGGCCGATTACGCGCTCGAGAAGCCGGGCACAGAGACAGGTAGCTATATAGGCAAGCTCCCTAATCACCTAGCATTCCAACCCTGATGACGTCGGCAGTCGGGCAGATGAAAGCTTGATAACTCTTTTATTTACAAACTTGTTTGTATTAAACAGGTTTATTTTACTTTTATCCTGGTGTTCATTTTTTCTATATTTTATTGATATGTGTATGCCCAGGATTCACATTTTTAATGTTATTAAGTATATATATATAATATTTATATTTATTTATTTATATTCTGGGCAGCTGAACACATTTCTACAACAAGGCACTGGAGGACACTTTTTTTTTTTAGTTTCCAAGGAAAATAATGGGGCGAGAAGAAGCTATATCTGGGTAGGGATCGGTCATATTCATCTAGTATTTCTTACAGCAACATTCCCCTCCTTTTCTCCTTAAACTTGTAGCATGTCTTTGAAGAACTCAATGTCAATCAATCATTTATGACAAAGATGTTAAATTCTCTGCTGATTGGAGAATTGATGCCTGATCAGTCTAGTTTTGAATCTAACAACATGCAAGTCTTTTTTTTTGTATTAAAACTTCTACAGTTGATGGTATAGATTAGCTCTGAATCATTTTGAGCTATAAGGTGATTTGACCCTTTTCTTCCAAAAGGGTGCCTCAGCCGACTGTCAGAATCTCTGGAACTCAACATCAGACTAAGCCTAACTGCTTTACCAAAGACCCAGGTATTAATATTTGCCCTTTCCTGTTTAGTTTGAGGAAAGCCTCTTTGTGGAAGTATCTTGATTTCAGTATGAGAACTGATGCCTCATTGGACCATGTTCACCTTAAATGAAGGATTAGTTTTAAGTTGGATATGCACTTGTGGAGATTTGAGCCTTGCCTGAAGAAAAAAAAAAGCAACAGACAGTCCTGTCTTATCAGTCCCCCATTTTAGAATAATGGCGATGGTTTTCACATCACCATGTATGAAAATGTCCTGTCTTGTCAGTCCCCCATTTTAGAATAATGGCGATGGTTTTCACATCACCATGTATGAAAATGTCCAACCTGTATTCTAAACAGACATATTATCATGGTTTTATTAAAAGGGAAGGGCAGACTTAGTAGAACAACCTTTATTTTTATCTAAACACAACATAATTACTAAATCAAATAACAGTTCAAGCAAACCTGTAGCTCTTGTAATTATGGTCTTCTGATTTAATCCCATTCCCACCCCAAATCCTTTATGTCAATGGTTCTCAACCTGTGGGTCGGGACCCCATTTGGGGTCGATCCACCATTTCACAGGGGTCGCCAAGCAAGGCTGTCCGCCATTTTTTTTGTCCACCATTTTTTCCCCTTTTCCGGCAGGTGCCTTACCTCCCTTGGGCTGGGCCAACTGGTGGTCGGCCTGCTCCGTCTCTGCCGCTTGCCAGCTACGCCTCGGCCGGCGCAGGGGGCGGAACCATGCATGCACGGCGCTCCTGGGCAGGGAAAGTCCTCGACTTACGACCGGTTTAGTCCTCGACTTACGACCGGTCTAGTCCTCGACTTACGACCGGTTGGGGTCACGGCATTAAAAAGGTTGAGAACCACTGCTTTATGTGGTCAGTACCGTCAGACCTCCATTGCAAAAGTCTAGGGATCAATACTATACAGTAATGGCAGAGCATTCATTGGGATGCCATGATGTAAGTAGTATTTGTGTTGCAACACTACATGCAACTGCAAAATAATCCCATGGATTTGCTGTCTCATTTCTTTCAATCCACAATTTCATATATCCTCAAGGTAAAATATAAGTGTGTAATGAATTAACGCAACAGGATAACCAACAAACCTCAACTTCCTCTAAGGCCTTAGAAAGGTAGTAAAGCTGCTCCTGTACTTTTGGTAGGTGAAGTTGCTTTATTTATATTTAATTTTCCACTGACCTTGATTTTTACTTTTCTGGCCAGAAATAGGTTTGGACATTAGACATTTCTTAATGCCATCACAACAGAGGTTGAGTCATAGATCCTGAGGCAATGCACTTTATCTGAGGAAATTACGATATTCACCATCCGAGAGGTCAAAGAATTGGGAGAATGGAGCACCATCTACCAGAGTCAACATCATGCAGAATTAAATGTTCAAAAAACCTGATTATTCCGTCGGTTTGTTAAAGACTGGCATTCAATAATTACATTCTGACCTCATTCTGCCATTTGAGTAATGCTCACTTCAGGAGGATGAAGCTTCTATCTGAACCATAGTTAAAACTTCTGCTTAGATAAAATTAAGTTTTCAACAAGACAAAACAATTTTTACTTCTAAGGGGTTGTTCAGCTTGCTGTAGGACAGTGGTGGCGAACCTATGGCAAGGGTGCCAGAGGCGGCACTCAGAACCCTCTCTGTGGGCACGCGCGCCGTCGCCTCAGTCCTAGGCCTTCAGCTGGGTTTATAAAACCTTTTTGCTTTAGGCTTCCGCCGCTGTGTGCAAAAAAAAAAAAAAAGGTTCAATCAATGAGTCAATTTCAACTTCTCGCAGGAAAAAAAAGATCTTGCAATGTTGGAACTGATTGATTGAACTTTTTAGTCCCACCCAGTCTGCCGTTACCACCGCAGCCATGCCCACCCAATGGGCCACACCCACCCAATGGGCCACACCCACCCAATGGGCCACACCCACCCAGCACCCGACAAAGCATAAGTGGGTTTGGGGTTGCAGTTTGGGCACTCGGTCTCTAAAAGGTTCGCCATCACTGCTGTAGGACAAGGGTGTCAAACTGCCGGTCCACAGGCCGGATGCGTCATGCCGAAAACGCGCCCACCCATTGCTGGCAATGGAAAAAAAGTTGCGATACGTCGTGAAACGACACGTGACGTTGCGAGTTTGACACCCCTGCTGTAGGAAACTCAGAAACAAGTATTGTACTTCTCAGCAATTTATACATACTGTTAATAGTTAATACTTACAATCAATAGCTCCTTCTTTCTGAAGAAACCAAGCTAAAAACTGGCTTAGTCTTAGAATGATATTTTTATTTTTTTTGAATCAGTGGTTTATTTTTTAAGGATTTTCTTGGAGGGAGATTATAATATTGTAAACTAGATTTTTCTGGAAGGGAGAACCATATAGAAATATTAGACATCTAATGTATTTTGAAGAAATGGCAAGAGGTCCAAGGTCATGATTTGCTCCATCAATGGAAACTGGGTGGAAAGAAGCCTATTGTTGAAGTTCTTGCATTTACAGCTCTTTGAGAGCAATGGAGGATTGCAGCATGCAAAACACAATGCATTATGATAGGCTTCAATGTGAGCATCAGAAGAAATTGAAAGTTTTATCCAGTTCATCTGCAACTACGAGCTACGAGAAGCAAAGAAAGATCTATCACAGGTAGACTGAAATCTCTTCAGAAGTAGTAAACCTGTGGTAGAGCTTAGATTTCTCCTAAGGCAGATCAGATCAGTGGGAAAAGTTATGTGGGGACATCAGCATTGGTGGAGGGTGGGAGGGCAAGCTGGTGGGATATATTCTGTGAACTGTTGAGAGGAGAAAAAGGTCTTCTTCACTCCATAAAATAATTCTAGGGCCTCTCCAGATTTTGCTTTTTCTGAAATCCAGGACATCTAAGAGTCCAAATTTTATGCTGAATCATAAGTAACCCAAAATGAAACCACATCTGAAATATGTGGTTTTTATTGGATTTGAAACAAAACATTTTACATTTCATGCATTCTATTAATATAGAATTTCTTTTGCCTCATTGTGCTTTAATGCCTGCATACAACCATGCAAATAATTCTTTTAGTGGCAAGATTCAATTTAAAACTATGTCTTGACATTGTACAATAAATCCTAATTTATTTTAACTAATATCTAATCCTGAAATCCTTATTTCTAATTTTTATCTGAATTCAACCCAAGCTCCTTTTCCATCCAGAGAAATGTAAACTCACAATTTTCTTCTTGAATCGTAAGTAGGTATCTCTCATGAATGTTTAAAAAGATTTGTTAAAGCAGGCATGTCAAACTGCCAGCCGGCAGGCTAGATGCGTCACGCCGAAACTGCCCACCCTATTGTCGGCAATGGGGGAAAAGTCGTGATACGTCGCGAATTTGATATGCCTGTGTTAAAGTAATAGAGCCATTAAATGTACATTTTGTTTAAGCATAATATAAAACAAGTATTGAAAATGGAGATTTATTATATACATTTGAAAAAATTAAAATGGCTTATTTTTAACCCATGCAGGGTTAAATGTTATAAATCAAATGCCAAGACCAGTATGAAAATTTCAATTGTACTGTAAAGTATACATGAAACTCTCTTAAGATTCTGACTTCCTTTGAAGTTTTTTTACCCACTGCCAAGTTATCATTACTGCCAGTTTTCAACTACTATTACTTTCTAATCCTCAGATATGATCAACTTTCTAAGCAATTGTTGTCATTGAAGACAAAAGTCCTTTTGGGCCAAAGATAAACAAGGCTGAATGAGAAGCTAATGTATCACCTCTACAGCTATCCCATCTGACAAGTATTTTAGTGAACAGATTATTGAATAGCAGCTGTAACAGTTCATTTCTGAACACCACAGATATTTCTACTAAACACTGTATTGCAATCTTATAAAATTTATTTTAGTATCTATGCACATTTAGCAGGTTGCCAATATTTATTGAAATCTGCAACTCAAAATTAAGCCATTTCATCACATTATCGTTAACAATAATAGATTAAACACCATACGTGGCATGACTGAGATTTCATAATACTCAAGGCGACAGTAGCTCTCAACAAGAAACTTTGAGGACCAAAGATTCCAAACATCTTCTGAATGCAGCAGTATTGCTGGTTAATGGGCAACCAATTCTTTCACTTTTTGAGTATCGTAAATCAATTGTATGTCACGGAAGAGAGCCTGGATTTGCTGCTTAATATATTTTGTCCAAGGAAAAGTGGAGCGTTGAAGAATTAGCACAGTTCTAGAACTTTATTTCCCTTTCTTAAATTTTGATGTTGCTGAACCACTACTCTTGGCCTTCTTTTTGGCCGATCCCTTAGGCTCTGACTCCTTACGCTTAGCTGAGGTAATCGAGCCGGTCACTTTGAAAAAATCATCCAGCCGGCCCTGAGTGCTTCCCTGTCGGCTCTTGTTCAGTCTCTTGATCCCATTACGAATTCTTTCTTCATTGAATTGCTTCTCCCCACACATGAAGCTAACCAGTCCTTCCTCATCAGGCTCATTCCACTTCAGTTCCACCTCTTCTGGGTTTACAACTTCAGGCTCCAAGAAGAGTTTTTGGGCCTCCTTGTGCAGCCAGTTCTCAGGCACGGGATACTTCTTAGCATCTAGTTGCTGAATAATCTTCTCTATGTTTTTGTGCTGCCTGATGAGTTCCACTGCACGTTTGGGTCCAATTCCACGGATGCTTTCGCAGTAATCACAACCTAGTAATATACACAAGTCCACAAATTCTTTCTGGCTCAAGCTCATATCCTGGAGAACACGGTTTAGATGAAATTCCTGAATGGGCAGTTTCTTTGCCTCACTCGCTGTAAGATGCCGCATTAGCACAGGGCTGCCAAAGGTCAAGCAATCCATATCCTCAGTGGCAGCTGCGTAGACCTTGTTTCCTTTCACCAGCGCAGCACAGCTAGCTTCAGCTTCACCAGGGGCATCTACGTATGGGATGCCCATCAAAGTCAGCAATTTTTTACATTCATCGTTGTGCTGTTTAGTCACTTTAACTAGTCTCTTGCTGAACTTTTCTATATTTTCCTCCTCACCCATCTCTTTGGCCTCTTGCAGCTGCTTTTCTGCTTCAGTCCGGCGCTCAGTACGCTTAGCCAATTCACCCGATTTCAGCTGGGGGGGTTTGCCATCAAAGACATAGGCAGGCTTGATGCCATTTTCCACCATGCGGATAGTGC
Organism: Protobothrops mucrosquamatus; assembly: GCF_001527695.2. Lineage (NCBI taxonomy): Eukaryota > Metazoa > Chordata > Lepidosauria > Squamata > Viperidae > Protobothrops > Protobothrops mucrosquamatus. Next base: position 756,731 of record NW_015386191.1, on the reverse strand, counting down.
GGTAGAACATACCCATCAGGTGGCTTGTAGTCTCACCTTCTTCATTCTGCAGCATGTCAGCTCCCTGTCGTACAGCAATTAGGAACTGGTAAATACTCATAGAGGCATCAATGGCCACTTTCCGCCCAAAATAGCTCTTGATGTCATTTTCTCGAATGGCACCAGGAGCCATATCTGCAATCAGCTTGGCCAAACCATGGATTCCCATCTCGACTGGTCAGTCTATGAATCTGAGGCAATATAATAGAGGAGAAACCTAGGAAATAAAATAATAGGTAAATTTTAAAATGACAACAAGCAAGTCTCATAGTGGAACAAGACATATTCTTAGTGTATTGATAATCTTTTATCAATATCACAGAGATCAATTATCTTAAGTGACATTTCAAAGGACTTTAGGAAGAAATTACATTTCCCTTGTGGACTCTGTGGGCTTGTTTCTTTTTGTTCCCATTGTTGTTTTCATCACTCTTCTCATTTTCATCCTTGGTTTTTATCTATTGCTATATGTTTTCTTAGTTTTAATGCTTTTATTTGTAATCACCCAGAGTTGTTGGGAGTTAAAAGCAGCATACTGATAACTTTACTCCCAAGAAAAACGTAATTATTTGTAATGGGGTGCATTAAGAAAACTTTAACTGCAGCCAGTTCATGCCAAGTGAATGGCTATAGATAGCATAGCCACATTTTAAGATAATTTATTTCTAATAAAGGCTATAAAGAATCCTCTTCCAAAGGATATGATCATCACGGAGCATGAAAAATTACTGACGACTGTTCATAGTCAGCCACAACTCAAAGACTGTAGAAACTGAAGAAAGCGGTGGAGGCCTCACTTTTCTAGTAGCATAGGGTACCACACTGGGAAACAAAACCTAAATTGTCGTCGGTAAGACTTGTGCTCGTCCGAAGGGCAATGCCTGCAGGGCGAATCGGCCTCTGGGAATTCAGAGTTCACGCACATGAAACCAGATAGGAGAACCACCCAGGTGGATCCAAACTTGCCGTATTGATTCCAAGTACTTAGCCGCCCACCCAGCGCTAAGCCTCTTGCTAAATGAATGGCTCTTCAGACATTCAGTTTTGCAATTCCACCATCCCGCGCCAAACCTGATGTGTCCACCATTAGAAAAGCCAACTGGAATGATAGCAATAATATAAGTGGCAACACCCAGCACGTTACCTGGCAAAGAGCTCTCCTTTTTCGATTTTGTGCACAGCCGCAAAAGCAACTTCGTCCCGCACCTTTCCTCTACCTCCGAGCGGGCCAGCAGGCTCCCACCGCCTTTGATTGACGCGCCCCTCCGTCCGCCGCGCGGGAACTAAATTGCGTCTCTCTCCCCAACCCGGCGCTCCCCCACTCCTCTCTCTTCGCGCCTTCTAAATCCCGCGCTCAGGGCTGCAAGAGACGAGACCGCGCAGTGATTTCTGGGAGATGTAGTTCTGACGACAGCTTTGTGCGCCCCCGTACTACAAGAGAGCCAAGCGGACCACAACTCCCAGCAAGCTTTCGGCTGGAGAGACTGATGACAAGGCAGCGCTCCGGAGACGGAAGGGCGGAGCGAGGATGGCAGGAAAGAACGGACGTGTCCTTCTGTAACGGGAACCGCCGCCGCCGCCGCCGCAGCAGCCATGGTAAGTGGCAGGGAGAGGGAAAGTCGGCGGCTGTTTTTGCATGGAGGCTTTTTCCGGCTGCGGCCGTTGGTGATTGTCGGACTCAGTTCCGGCGCGTCTGTAACCCCAGAGAAAGCTTTTCAGGGGCCTCCTGTTGATGGCCGGTGGCTCTTTGTGCAAAAGACAGAAAGAGGCTCACACAGAGAAGCTGGACCTCCCATGGACCTTACTTTACATTCCCGTGGAGAGGCCAAGAGGCTCAAGCTGAGGCTTGCAGGCCTCAGGATAAGGAAAAGGCGGGGAGGGTCCTTGTAGGGCAGTGTTTCTCAACCTTGACAATTTTAAGGCATGTGGACTTCAACTCCCAGAATTCCACAGCCAGCAATGCTGGCTGTGGAATTCTGGGAGTTGAAGTCCACATGCCTTAAAATTGTCAAGGTTGAGAAACACTGTTGTAGGGGCATCAACAGATAAAGGGCTGTTGTGGTTTGTTTTCTTTCTTTCTTTCTTTCTTTCTTTCTTTCTTTCTTTCTTTCTTTCTTTCTTTCTTTCTTTCTTTCTTTCTTTTATATTAAAAACCTACCTAATGCTCCCACCTCCTATTTTCCCCACAACAACAACCCTATGAGGTAGATTGGGCTGAGAATGACTAGCCCAGGGGTAGGCAACCTTGGCTGTTTTATGACTCGTGGACTTCAACTCCCAGAATTCCTGAGCCAGCGTGCTGGCTCAGGAATTCTGGGAGTTGAAGTCCACGAGTCATAAAAGAGCCAAGGTTGCCTACCCCTGGACTAGCCCAAAGCCTCCTAGCCGGCTTTCATGTCCAGAAGAGGGAAGCCCAGCTCTCACAGTCTCCTGGTTTCTAGGCCAACAGCTTCACTGGCTCTCACTGTTGTGTCCATCCTTCTCAACATCCATGAGGGGCAGGGGGAAATAGTTCCTTTGCCTCCTGCTGCAGTTCTCTTAATAAAACATCTATTAAAAATAATACTTAAATCTTCATAGTCTTATATTCTTGTCTCACCACCCACCCATCCCTTTTTTTTTTCTTTATTTCAGGAGCTTGAAACAATGAGCAGATACACCAGTCCGGTGAATCCGGCTGTGTTTCCACATCTCACTGTGGTACTCCTGGCCATTGGCATGTTCTTCACAGCTTGGTTCTTTGTGTATCCTTACTATTGCAGTGATATATTTTGGTTACTTGCAAATATATAAGGTGGTCAGCAGTCCTGTGGAGAGCACTATATCTTTATAGTCTAACTGGTTACTGTATAAATCTGAATACTGTAGATTTTTGTTCTTGACAGGGGTCTCCAGACTTGGCAACTTTAAGACTTATGGACTTCAACTCCCAAAATTCCCCAGCCGGCATGGCTAGCTGAGGAATTCTGGAAGCTGAAGTCCACAAGTCTTAAAGTTGCCAACTTTGAAGACCTCTGTTCTTGACAAATGCAATAAAGTCTTAACAAGGTTATCAAGGTTTTACTCTTCCTAATGTATATTTTGCTACTGAGTATTAAGATTAGTGATATATAGAGTCTGAACAAACAAAAGAAATTTAGCACTTTTTAATATATTTCATCAAGAGTTATCAAACAAGCAGTATATCAATTGAAATCCCTATCATCTCCCTAGTTTGGTCAATTCAGTTAAAAGATAATTAAAGTATATTGTTTAAATACTTTATTAAACAGTAAGTGCTGATTCAGGAATCTGCTCTATTATTACATTCTTTAGCTTCCATTATTATAATGGTAGGTTCTAGAGATATGTCATGTTCCACTCAAAGTAAGTTCCTAACACTGGATTTCCATCAACTGATGGTGATACAATCCTTAAATGAAGAACATTTGAGATAATTTTCAGAAGGCAGAGTATAATTTCAAGGTACAGCATAACATCACTTGGGAAGTCACAACTCTTAACTATAGTATATACCAGTATTCAGGGGACTCTCTCCTCTTGGCTAAAATTGATGTTCAAGATTCCATCATTAGAAAAGCACTTACGTAGATAAAAATGAAATTCATGAAAATTTTTGATTTGCCAGAAAGCACCTGGATGACCCAATATTAGGATGTCATGAATGGTGTTCACATATTTTCCTGTTCTTTTAAGCAGCAGACATATGATTATTACTGCTTTTGTTGAACATAAATATTTTACAGCATCATAACATGCTTTTATGTCAGGAGTGGAGATACTCAATTGCCAAAATTCAAAAGACAAAAAAATATTTCATATAGTTTGAAATGACAAACATTACATTCAGGATTTGTGCCACATGCTCAGTTTAAAATTGTATTACAAGCATTATTATGATTCAGTGTCATTAGAAATTTGATTGTTTCTCAAGGGTGGGAAAGCATTCTAAGTAATCAAAAAAAGTTTTAATTAAAAAAGATTAACATTTAAACTTGGATGATGAGAATTGTGAAATTTTGATAAAGAAACTTGACTTTATAAATACATGAGAGACAGCATGGGTGTGACAATATTTCTAACAGCTCTGTTACTTAATGGCTACCATTAAAACTGAAGCTGAGGATAGTTGCTAACTTGCTTCTGTTCCTTCAATTCATTCCATTCTGTTTAACTTAACTGAAGAAAGTGATCAATTAGTCTCTCCTTTATTTTTGGCAAGGAAAGGATTGCTTAATTTCTGTATTATGAGCTAGGTTAAAGATAGGTGATCAGTACAGTCAGTTGTCATTCTATTATATATATAGGAAACAATTGTGTGTTTTTCCAATTTACATTGACAGGTTTTTTGTACACCTGTCTGGTTATACCTTTAATTACTATCTCAGTTATGAAGTGACATCCACCAAGTATACCCGGGACATTTACAAAGAATTACTCATCTCTCTAGTAGCATCACTCTTCATGGGCTTTGGAGTTCTCTTCTTATTGCTGTGGGTCGGAATCTATGTGTGACAGTGGTTAGGATTATTTCAGGTGAGACATGTTAAATACTATGCTGGGGCCTTCTAACAATAAGGATCTGATTAATAAGTGTATAGAACAAACTCAGATGAAACTTTAAAAAAGCATATTTAGAGATGCAATGTAAATACAAATAGTCCTTGACTTACAACCGTTCATTTAGTGACCATTTGAATTTACAACAACACTGACAAAGTGATTTACAACTGCTCCTCATATTTACGACCATCACATCATATCAGAGTTGGCAAGCAGCATATATTTATGACAATTGCAGCATCCCGGGGTTATATGATCACAATTTGTGACCTTCCCAGCCAGCTTTCAACAAGCAAGTTGAAAGTGAAGCTGGATTCACTTAACAACCATATAATTCACTTAACAACTGCACTGATTCGCTTAACAACTCTGATGTAAAACCATGCACGACACTTTTAACCACCTTGCTTAGCAATGGAAATTGCAGTTCCCAGCTGTGGTCGTAAAGTGGTAAGGACTGCTTGCTTGTAACGCTAAGCATGTTCCAGCAGACTAAGATGAACTGAAATACAGGGACAAACTGTTCAGCATCCAAAACTAAGTCTCAAGAACACTAGCCATGGTCTCATGAGTTTTCAAAAAGATTTAATTTTGAATAGCTGTTTGTAGGCTTACACTATTAGTATAAGAATATTAAATTTCAAATTAACTTTATAAAAAAGCTTGAAATACTCAAAACAACCTAATAATATACATTATTTTCATTTTAAAATGAAATAAAAGCAATTCATATTGTTAATAAAGTTTTAACATAAGAGCTGGTAGGTATACATTTTAGAGGCAGCCATTAGAAACAACGTAACAGCTCTTTAGAAATATCACTTATTCTACATATATATTATACAAAAACAAGTTTTAAAATGCTAAACATTTTGGAGAAGATAGCATATTATAAAAAAATTCACTTCACTGAAAAGTATGTACAGTCAATTGATATTTCATAGAATCAGAGTTTGAAGGCAGCTCAGTGCAGGATCTGCTAAAACCATTGGGAAGATTGCTACTGGGACTCTCAGTGAGGCTATACCTCTTCCAGAGACAATCTATTCTACTGATAGTTTTTAGCATCAGGAACTTCCTCCAAATATCTAACCTAAGTTTACTTCCTTGCAGTATCAAACCATCGGTTATGTTTCTATGATAACTGCTATTTGCTTGGTAGATTTCTCTGCAGATGAGCAATTGCCAGTCAGATATGTTACTAAATACACAGAAGCTTCTTCAGGTGGAAATTGTGACCTCACCTGCCATTGGCGGCACCACATGTTATATTTAAACAAGAGTGCATACATGACCGGTAGTTTTTTAGTCAAACAGATCAGATATGGCCAGTGGCTTTCAGTTGTTGATTACTATGGAACTGAGCAGTCACATTTTCCACAAGCAAGTTTCAACCAATTGCTGGTTTCCCGTGCCTAATGAGAATAGGAAACTAATAAAATAAGACTGGATTTGTCGAGAAAAAGAAGGAAGATGTTGCTACTTTTTTTCGTTCACAACATCCACCTCAACAGCATACATTTTGCTGTGTGTCCTTTTCCAAGCTCTGAGTTGCTGAAGTTGAAGTTCCCTCGACCTGTAAATTTCCAAACTTTAGTTTCCTACAACCTACACATGCTTGTTCAGATTCTGACAAGACAAGCCCATTTCATTTGCAGTCATAGTTACCATAATTTTACCAATTATGCTGAGAGGTAGTAGATCCATTGAATGTATTTCAAATGGAGACTAGATGTCTTGGATACCTTAGATTCCTGCACAGCAGAGGGTGACTTAGGAGTTCAGTGGCCAAGACAAACTTGAAGACAGTAATTTTATTTAGGCAGATATTTATACTATTCTAACCAAAGAATCCATGTGATATGAAAAATGTAAGTTACAAGATTCAATCATTCACAATAGAAACACCATATATTGGTATGTGGGTATTTATTAATGTACTACCTGAGTCTTGAGGTTTTGATCCCATGTTATTTGTCTTCTTTTGGATAGTGACATGGAAAGCAGTAAGGGAAAGCTTTAAAGAAATGGTATGACCCAATTTTGTTCTTTTTTCCCCTCCATTTCAGGTTCCAGAAGCCTTTCTGCACCTCCTTTTTACTTTTTTATTGAACAGTGTGGCTTATCACAGTTCTGGACTATAATTCTAACATGTGAGAGTTCTAACGTCAGATCAATAAAGCTGAATCTGTGATAAGCTGAATGTTGTGCTATACTCTGAGGTGTTGTTTTTGCTATCCGTCTAGATTCATTCATTGCTCACTGGCTGGTCTCAACCATAGTTAGCCTTGGGTTCGTATATATTCTCAGTAGGAAAAAAAAGATGGAGCTCCCTAGAAGCAGATGATAGTCAAGTGGTGTGCTGTTGAAATCCAATCTCAATGCAAAATGCCAAGAATGAGAAATTGAGATGACCATTTCAGTTTATCGATGCATCCAATTCACTGTATGTTTTTTGGATATATGGAACAAATGTTTAACATTTAGAGTGAGGCTTATGTGCATCCTGCTTTAGGGAGATGAATGAGCTTTAAAACATTTAGGGGTGCAAAGGTAACCTGTGTCTTCAGCTCTTTTGAAATACCTGGATCTTTCCTATACATGATCTCAGGAAAAGCTACTGCTGCTGCTTTAACCAGTTGCATAGTAGCTGCATGACCCTACATATTCCAGAGTGCTCCACTGCTCTGATGATGATTCTGTACCTGATTAAATGAACGATTTCAACAAATGTATTTGTTCTTCAGGTGCTGAAGATTATTTTTGCTGCAATAGTGTTTTCCTTTTGAGAACAACATGGAGACAGCAGTTCACCTAATGATCTTTTTGATAAGTCACATGCATTACAAATAACACTGACTTTACCTCTATGTTATGGCTACCTTATGTTACTTCTAAATAATTTCTTCTGCATTTTATTTTGAAAAGGCAGAAAATAGGACGTTTCACATTTTTGGCTCATAAATGAATCAATTCATTTGTGCAGTGATAAGGGGATTGGCCTAGAAACCAGAATTCTAGGCTTTTGCTTCCCTTAGGCATAAAAGCTACTTTGGGACAGTCATTCTCTCTCAACCCAACCCACCTCACAGGGTTGTTGTGGAGAAAATAGGGAACATTAGATACTTTGATCACTTGAAGTGTGTGTGAAAGAAATAAGAGAAATGATATGTCTATGGAGATTCTCAGTCATCTAGGTCATGGTTATCCCAAAGGTGCTTTTTCAAGAGGCAACTGCCCACCTCAAGGGTTGTTGTTGAGAAAATATGAGGGAACATTAGATACTTTGACCACTTGAATTGAGTGTGTATGTAAGTGTGTGTGTGTGAGAGAGAGAGAAATAGAGAAATAATATGTCTATGGAGATTCTCAATCATCCATGATATGGTTGTCCCAAATGTGCTTTTTCAAGAGGCAACTGGACTTTCTGTTTTTCTTTGAAGACATTTCGCTTCTCATCCAAGAAGTTTCTTCAGCTCTGACTGGATGGGGGGAATGGAAGGATTTATATTCCTTGCAGACAGCTGGTCACTTGCATTATGAGCTGTGGTGATGCAGTGGTTAGAATGCAGTACTGCAGGCTATTTCTATTGGCTGCCAGCTCAATTCTCACTGGTTCACGGTTGACTCAGCCTTCCATCCTTCCGATCGGTAAAATGACCCAGATTGTTGGGGGCAAATGCTGACTCTGTAAACCGCTTAGAGAGGACTGTAAATCACTGTGAAGTGGTATATAAGTCTAAGTCAGTGGTTCTCAACCTGTGGGTCGGGACCCCATTTGGGGTCAATCGACCATTTCATGGGGGTCGCCAAGCAAGGCTGTCCGCCATTTTTTTTGTCTGCCATTTTTTTCCCCCTTTTCCGGCGGGTGCCTTACCTCCCTTGAGCTGGGCCAGCTGGTGGTCGGCCTGCTCCGTCTCTGCCGCTTGCCAGCTATGCCTCGGCCGGCGCAGGGGGCGGAACCACGCATGCGCGGCGCTCCCGGGCAGGGAAAGTCCTCGACTTATGACCAGTTGGGTAGTCCTCGACTTACAACCGGTTTAGTCCTCGACTTACGACCGGTTTAGTCCTCGACTTACGACCGGTTGGGGTCGCGGCATTAAAAAGGTTGAGAACCACTGGTCTAAGTGCTTATTACTATTGCTATTTTCAGGGTGCAGCCTCCAAAGCCTATGAACTGATGGAAGCTGCATATTTTTGCCATGTTAAATTAACAGATAAGAACACGAGAAAAACTCTGCAGCAGTTAACGAGAGACTCAATGCAAGATTCCTTTTAGTGTATAAGAATTAAAATGCATTTAATTGCTGAGTCATTTAATAAGTGCAGAAATGAAGAAATATATTTTCCTTTTGCACTCAGTTGCAAATGTTTAAACATTGGGCTTATTTTAAAATACGCAATGAAAGTATCCTTGATTGTACCCTATATCCCTAATATGTAAGACTAAACATACAAAAATATTAAACTCCACAAACAGTATCCCAAAGTAAATAATCAAAGACCTGATTAATGTAATTTATTGATTCTATATTAATCCTTCCCGATAAACTACAAAATAGCTCCATTAATAAAAAAGGATGGGAAGTACTTTCACAACAATAGATTTCAGTATCTTCATCAGATATATTAGATTCTATAGGTTAAAATTAGTTAATGTGTTAAGTTTGCCATTTATTTAAAACAGAATGTTAAACTTTGCAAGTATCTGAGGTAACTGAAAATAAAGCTGCTTCTTTAGATGCTGGTATAATCAGTTCTTCATTGCTTTAATCTGGAAGTGGATATTAAAATCAAAGATGTTAAAATCAAAATTACCAACTTATTCATTACTGTTATGTGGGAATTCCATTGCTTCCAATAATAGCTACATTGCTCCTGGTGACATACCCTATTGAAATAAATAAGGCTCAACCCCAATGACAATTATTACTAATTCAATTATTATTAATTCAAAATTTAAACAAATTAAATATAAGATCTTCCTGATTAATCTGACAAAGTTTCTCATTTTTAATAAAAGTGTATATAAAAACTGCAGATAGGAACATTAATCTAAAACATGATTATCCCTCAATATCTCCAAATATTTCTTGTGGCATATTATGTGTAATATCTAAACCAAATTGTTTTTTTCTTGATCTGCATCCTTAATTGCACTGTGTGTAACAATTCAGTCTACTGAAGTGGAAGAATAAGTGATGAGCCAATCTTGGATACAAAGTAGTATACTTGGGTATTTATTTATATAGGTACATTTCTTAAGAATTAAGGCTCTAGATAAGCAAACAAAAGTAGAGGAATCCTCCAAAACAAGAACAAAATATAAATACAAATTGGAAAAGCAGGTGGTAGACAACAAAGCAACTTCACTTATTCTCCACCAAACTAAAATAATAAAACATTAACATAGTAACTCACTAAGTATATGACTTTGAAATTGTAGACAATATACAATGATTAAAGCTGTGGTAGCAACTTTTAAACAAAACAAATTAGTGCTTTATATTCCTTAAGGCTCACAGTGATGGCATAAAATATTTATATACAGGCTTTAAGCTTTAACAATAATGAAAGTACAAAAAGTGTATGGATTTTCCTTTTGAGAAATCATTCCTAACCTTCAGAGTAGCCAAACTTTAAAAGCTGGCTCCATGTCCACCCTCCTTTTTCTTCCTGTTCCTCCAAATGTCTAAAGAGGCATAGTTAGAATTTCAGCTCTTAGAAAGGTGAGCTACCAACTAAGCAGGAAGCACCATCTCTTAACCTATCTCTATCAGGCAGAGGAACAGATACAGTTGTTAATCACGATTTTGTTCTTGAGAAGTCTGTAATTAATGCAAATGGGAAGGAATGTTCTGAAACAAGATGAGTAAAGATTGTATGGTCAAAAGGTCCAGTGTATGTGATTATGCTAATAACTGAGGCATTGGTGGTTATTAATTTGCTTTGATTTTTTGGCTAATTTTCTCTCTCCCACACTTGATACCTTGAAGCATTTTGAGACAAAAGAGATATTACAGATGCAGTGTTACAGCATTTTAAAACAATAAAATGTGTAATATAAAGAGCAATACTTGTTATAAAAGATTATGCACATCGGAGACAACTTTAATGTGAATTTGCCAATAAAAATATTTGATATATGTATATGTGTGCTTGTGTGTATGTATACACACACATACATATATACATGCATACTTATATATAAACACAGATACCTTCTCTCCAATTCCATTGGATCTACTGGGAGAAGAAAAAGTGATTGGTTATTTTATTTCAGATGTCATTTTTGTCTTTGCTGCCTCACCCTGATCAGGATAGATAACAAACAGTGGTGGGTTAGCTATTTATATCAGTACTGAGGAGTAGGCAAAGGGATAGTCAGGAAAATGTGAATGTCCTCATCAGATTGTTTTTAAATGAATAGCTCTTAACTACAGGTTTAAAGATTTCTTACTGCTTGCAATAAGGGAGTATTTTGGCACCTTGCTGCTGAGAAGAGCCATACTAGAGCTAAGATGCAATCAAAAGGAACAACGGACTCTTCCATTTCTATGAGTTACTACTTGCATTACTTTAACTAGATGGGCTCCATTACAGGACTTCTATCCATCTGACTGGGATAACATTGGAAGGTCCCACTACGTGGGAAGCTGAAAGAAAGAGGTTAACCCTGACATGGAAAAAGTGTCAGGGCTGAGGCAAGCCTCTAGAATGGCAGCATTTCTTACACTGCCTTCAGAAGCCTGGTCATAACAGTCCAGTAGGGTTCTGAGGGGAGTAAATGTGCATCTTGACTTGCATTTCATTGCTAGAAAATAGGAAGCTGGAGGGGTGCTGGATACTTGCATGATTAGGTCTTTATGTGAAATAGGTTCTAGAAAGGCAAAATATGCTTTGAATTAGATCTGAATAACTACCAATCGTATTTATCAATGATAAGCAAGAATTAAATTCTAGCAAAGGCTGAATGCAAATAAATAAGAATGGACAAAGGCATGAATAGTTCCAAAAAAATGGATGGAATTACATGGAAAGCATTATTGTTTATGAGTGATGCCCCCCCCCCATGCTATATTAATTTATCATGGCATTAAAAAAAGCCAGTGGATACCTCAAACGGTATTTTGCTTTGATATGGCAATCCTAGGTTCCACCTAGGCAGTGTAAGAAATGTCCTCTTCCAATTGTTTTATAGGTTGCACTTGAGGGAGATTAAAGCTAAGGAAATTAACTGCAATAAAATATTCACCAGTTGCGGATGGACAAAACCTCCTCACACCTTTTTAAGCATTTTGTTTCATCTCATACCGGTCTCTGATAAATGCTTACATGATTAAATGGACTGCGTCCCAAGAATAACCATAAAAGAAAGATTTTATATGGCCTATGGTTTCATCATTTACTCTTCTTGTTATTCTGAACACAAGTGTATGTACAGAGGAAAAAAAGAGACTCCAAAAAAATCACATTAGAATGTACAATATTTTCCTCTCCTCTCCTTTACATTGGCTCTGTTACAATTATGTCCAAAATAAGGCACTGAGAAGGAAGAGGAGGAGGAGGAGAAAAAAAGAAGGTAGAAGGAAAGAGGAAAACAGAACAGTGGGTGAAGAGAGAAGCTAATGTTATCAAGGATGATCTAGAGCACGGGTCCCCAACCTGTGGGCCGTGGCCCACTATCAGGCTGTGGCCTGCTGGCCAGCAGGCCATGGAAAAGGCTGGCCAGTGCACACATGTGTGCGCATGCTCATCCTCATGTTAGCGCCGCTGCTGCTATGCAAACGGGACACCGTGGCAAAAATGGGGGGCCGTGTGGTGAAAACGGGCGCCATGTGGCGAAAAGAGGGCAGTGCTAATGAGTGTCACACAGGCGCTAGCACCGCCCCGTTTGCATCATGCGTGCTCGTGGCCCTATTTGTGTGTGTGCACATGCGCACGCGTAAAATGCTTCTCCCTCCCTTTCTCGCCGGTCCGCCAACTGAGAAAGGTTGGAGACCTTTGATCTAGAGAAATACAGGCAATGGCTGTCTTCAAAATAACTGAAGCTCTTATTATAGCTGTTTCAATTCTGCACTGAAGCACCAATCAGTGCAATTCTCCAATAAGCAGTGCTTAGCAGTGTATCCTTATGGAAGTTTGCTGAACTCAAATTCATTTCTTTCTGTTACTCATCAGTGAATGGTGAGTACAGGACTGCAGTTTAAACTTATTTTTTTTATTTTATTTTTTTTGGCCGGAGAGCCTTACCTAAAGTATATATTATCTTCAATGTTTAAAACCTATAGTAATGACATCAATAAATTAAAATTCCAGTTTGAGTTTTGTTAGTTATCTGAAATTAAGTGCCAAATTAAATACTGTATGTATTATAGATTTCCTACTTCATGCCCGTTTGCCCCTTAAATCTCTTACTGTATCTCTATATATACCAAAAACTGTTAATTCATGTTAATTCTTTCTTGTGCAACAACGCCAGCTGGTGGCAAGTACTAGCAATGACAGCCATGCCATTCTTTACCTGTCTGTTTTCTTTGAGGGGGACCTAACTAAGCCTTTTCTGTCTTCTCCTCCCTACGTCATCAAATAGATCATCACTGTTCCCAGTGGATAGAAATTACCCAGCTGCTGTTTTTCTTTAGGAACTATTCTTGGGCACACAACATACAGCATCCCAAAGATGTCAATCATTAACAACAAATTAATTTTATATTGCATTCATAAGTACCGCTCGTTTTAAAGCATCCTGAAGAACAATTAGACCGGTACATTATTTTGTGAAAACAGGTTAAAGGTAAAGGTAAACATTTCCCCTGTCTAGTTGTGTCTGACTCTAGGGCAGTGTTTCTCAACCTTGACAATTTTAAGGCATGTGGACTTCAACTCCCAGAATTCCACAGCCAGCATTGCTGGCTGTGGAATTCTGGGAGTTGAAGTCCACATGCCTTAAAATTGTCAAGGTTGAGAAACACTGCTCTAGGGGGTGGTGCTTATCTCCGTTTCCTGGCTGAGGGAGCCAGCGTTGTCTGAAGACATTTCCGTGGTCATGTGGCCAGCATGACTGAGGCGTGCAGATTGCTGTTACCTTCCCACCAAATTGGTACCTATTTATCTATTCGAATTTGTATGCTTTCAAACTGCTAGGTTAGCATACATATTAATACATTTATTAGTAGTGTTCTCATAAAACTATTTTTAGCTATCATTTTTCTCCGGGAAGTGTAAATTTTAGCATAGATATACAATGCAGTGTCAAATACGCAAGACTGGTAATAGCCTAAAAGTATGCCTACCTGGTAATAGATAAATTAATAATGTGGCAATTCCAGCAAGGAATGCAGGCAACACTACTGTATGTTTTCACAAATACACCAATGCTTTAAAAAAATACCAATAGCCAAGGGCTACTTTAGTAATTTTTAACTACAGTAATCCAATTTAAAAGCTTGCAGTGTTGGGTGGCTAGAATATGCCAAAGGGAGGGACGCTTCTTTTCATATATTCACTATACAGTAATTTCCTTCTGGTTGAGAGAGCTGAGCCAGCAGCTTCTTACTTTCCCCATCAGATCATCTCCTTGTTCTACATAAAACTCATTTAACTATATTAGAAAGAAAAAAGCCAGGGCCTGAACCAACCTAACTCATTTGTCTTTGAACTTGAACTGAGGGCAAAAGGCTGATACCTTGACATTGTGCTTGTACATCTGACTTATCCCAGCACCTAATTCAAAATGTTGGCTCAGATTGGCACTCAGTGTGGACTCAACTTTGGTTTCCTATGAGACACAAGCCAATCAATAATTGACTTGAATGTTGGCTGCTGCTTCTTTTCTCTTTTTGGTGAAAAAAAAAAACCCCAAGTGGTTTAGCAAATTAAAATCTTGTAACAGTAAATTACCTGAAATATGAAGGATATTCAAAGCCTAGAATGAAGAAAAGTGTTTTGTTTGTTATCTCACAGAGACTCCTGTGACCCCCTTAGAAATTAAAAAATATTCAGTGTAGATATTTTTTAGCACTGGGTACGTTCCTTCTGGTGGCCTCCTTTTCCTGGTTTCCGGCACAAGGGTTAATACTATAAGTTTTTCCATATTCTCTTTGGGACGAATGTATTTTTGGCAGCGGCAGATAATGGGATTTAAAAGAGTTCAGTCAATGCTATTATGACACCAGCATTGTGGAGTCCAGTTGTAGAGCCCAGAGGCTATTTTCTCAAGTATATTTGAAGAAGAGAGCTATCTTCTTGAGAAGAAGCATCTTCATCCAGTCCTGAAAAGAAGGCACTTTGGGTGCAAATGTGGCCTGCCTGAGAGTGGCTTTTGCAGGGTCCATGAGGTTTGCTGTCTGCCGAATACACATTTATAGTAAGATAGATGCAGGAAGAAGTGAGAGGTAAACCCCATAGCTTTTCCATTGGTTATTGCTATTGAAAACAACCTATCAGCCCTGAATTCCAGTGTCACCAGGATTTCTGTCAAGCATAGCTTTAAAGAGAAGCATCTGACTGCCAGCTAAAAAGTTGAAAATTCCAGTGTATGACTTGCAACACATCTAGATATAATTCCTTTTCAGACAGATCCAGTGTTTCCATTTTAGAATAGGACTTCACACATCATTGGTAAGAAATTTGCCTTAGAAAGCTGCTTCACTGACTTTCTGGGCACCAAGTTTTGTTTCCAGACAAGCCATATCTTTCAGTTCAGAGATGTCCAAATAGCCTGAACACAAGCATGGTCAAGCCTAAAATTTTAAAATCCAGTGTACTCACAAGCCAGAGGAATTCTACCATCCTACAGCAAATCAAGAAAACAAAATGCCCCTGTATTTCCTTGTTTTGCTTGTGGCAGTATTCCTTCCCAAAGTATGACATTCTAAGATTAACATCCCTCTGCTAGGAAGGAAACCAAAGTAACTCAGACCCAAAGGAAGAGCTTATTGATTAGAAGCAACTAGTCAGGGCGTGGTGTTCTTTGAAGAAAGTATTCGGTCAAAAGAGTCTTGGAGCCCATCGTTTTTCTGCTTCTGTCAAAAGGCTGCAGGTATTCCTGAGACTCACTCACAGAGCCAATAAAACTGGAAATAGTAGTCATGAAAGAGAGAGCCCATCTGCTCCAAAGGGGTACTGCAGTTAGCTTGGCCCTGTGAGGAGGAAATGGGAAAAAAAATAAGGTTCAAGGGAAATGAAGGTGGGGTTTGTTTGTTTTTTACTGAGAGGAATTCTTATCTTCTTGAGGGAACCATGAGGGTTCGCAAATAGCCATCATTATCAGAAACAATTTACCTTTTGGGAAGCAAACCAAAGAGAGTTGGTTGGATCATTAGCTCAAAACTATTACTTCTTTTGGAATAAACGTAAATGAGTTCATATTTAGAGTCAAAATAAAAAGTGAGCTCATACTCTGAATGGGTCCCCTTGGATCACTAGAACGCTTCTCCGATTTTATGAAGAAAGGCTAATTTTCTGTGTGTTTTTAAGGCACAGAAATCTTTATACTGATATCCTGTGTCAGTAAATCTGACTTCCTCTACAAGCCCCAGACTTTTAAATCTGCTCCCTAAAAGTTCAAGTCTCTCCTGTGCTCTCACACAGGTAGTTGCACTAGAATAGTGTTTCTCAACCTTGGCAACTTTAAGTTATTTGGCCTTCAATTCCATTCTGGCAAGGGAATTCTGGGAATTGTAGTCCACATATCTAAGGTTGAGAAACACTGCACTACAGCAAAAACAGCAATCCCAATACTATGGTAAGAAATTTCATAGTGTTCCTAAAGCCTCTCAATTAACTCTGCAGAGGAACTTATTTTTCTCTACTGAAGATTAATCCTAAAATGAAATAAGCATCCCTGTGAAATCTAGACATTATCCTTCCCATGGACACAGAATCATTTCTTATCTATACCAGACTTATCAGTTCTGGAATTTAAATATGAGATACTCACACCATCCTTGTACATATTGTACATGTGCATATAATCCTTACATTTGTCTCATTTAACAGGAGTTTGCAACTCTCGTTCATTCACTGTTCAACTTAATGTGATGCCAGAAGGAGATTCGTTACCAAAGGGCAACTTCATTGCCTTGGCTATATTCATTTTTTTCCTCTCTAAGAACTAATATGCTTTACAAATGCATGCTAGAGAGGACATGGTAGGCATTGATACTCACAGGCCTAGCTAATCGGAAATGGTAAGTAAATTCCTGGAATGGCATCATAACCACAGTCCAACGGTATGTTGCTCCCTAGAAAAAAAGAACATCCAATACCTGGGATGAAAGAAAGCTATTGTTGCTGTTTAATGTTGCCCCACTTCCCAGGCTGTTAAAGTGAATTGCATCTCCTTTGCTCTCTGCTCCCACATTTTAGCAAGAAACTGGTGTTAGAGAACAACGGACAGCAAGATACCATATATACTTGCGAATAAGCCAAGAATTTTATGTGCCAAAACAACCCCCCCCCAAAAAAACCTAAGTTTGGCTCTCCGTGTATATACAGTAATACTTTTTAAAAGTATGTGTATAACTCATATATACTTGCATCTAAGATGGTTAAAATTTTTAATCAAAATATTATGAAACATGGATAAGCCATGAACATTAAAACATATGAACATTTCAAGGTTCAGCTTATTTAAAGATGGGTTTATGTGCTCAAGCTTTCTGTTTTGAAAGGGACAAGGGGAGAGAAGGGGAAGCAAAGGAGATAAGATGAATCAGTGTTACAGTCAGTTTTTTAAAAAGCAGATTACTAAAGAATGATTTTTAAGAAATAAGGGCAACAATATCTGTTCCAAACAAAACTGAGATCAGTCTAATTAGTACACAACAAATTGAAAGTACAAACCTGATTTTCTATTATAAACAAAAACATAGATGCAAATACGTTATCCAGCAGATAAACCCCTATTTTCTGAGATATCTTTTTTTTAAAAAAAAATATCATACCTGAATGTCTGTTGCATTCGACAAGCTGTCTAGGTCACTGTCAGTGTGCAGACATGGGCTATTAGATGTGAGATTACAAAGATAGCCAGATACAGCTGAGGAAGCACTGAGAGGAAGGAAAGAAACAGAAAGCAACAAATATGAGCAAGTCATTTTCAACACAGCCTCCTCTTGGCATTTGTACTAATATAAATGCCATTATTTACAGTATATTGGCCTATGAATTCATGTTCTCATCTCACTGTAAAGTACTTTTTTCTCACTCTGCACATTCACCCACCAAAGATACACAATTCCTAATTGTATACCACTATATCAGACTTGGACTTGAAATGGAAGGAATGCACCATAGCACTGGGATGCATTCCCCCATCTTCTTCCTCCTTTGAAGTATCTCCCTGGAGTCTTTTCAGAGGTGCTGTTGTTTTGCAGGCAGGAAGAAAAGACTGAAAATCTTTGTTATGTTACAGCAGAAAGCAAAGTATTTTAGGCTCCAAGGAATAACAGAGCTACATTTTGCAAAATTATTCTGAACAAATCTAAATCCTGAACATGATAACTGGCAAGCCACTTCTCTAATTTCCTCTTTTCTTTATATGAAACATTTTATAAGATACGTTAGAAACAATGCAACAAGCAATAGTATAAAGACTCCTTGATCCAAACTGGTCTGGTTTTTCCAGGTCTAAATATACAGGCCAATATCAGAGTGGAGTAAGGCACACAAAAGAATAAAATGGTCTTTTAAGAGTACAGAAGGTGCCTTGTATTAAAGTAGCAACACTGGCCCGTCGTCAGATTAGACAATATGTGGTGTTTCAGATGCTCCTGGCCTACAACTCCCAGTGGCCTATCCATTCTGTCCTGACAGTAGTTTTCTAGTACTTATTTATTGATTTGATTTGATTTATTGGCCACCTATCTCGCCATGGGGCTATTCTAGGCAGCTTACAATAACCAGCAGCATCTGCTACAGTAAAACATTGGAGTGTAATGAAGGAGGTTTTGCAGCAGCCCAACTGGAGATGTCAGAGACCAAACCTGATTTTTTTTTTCTGCGCAAAAATCATGTGCCCTTTCAACAGACAGATTTTCTTTCGTGTCACACTTAACTTGCTATCTTCAGCATGTCAGGATATGAAATACATGGCATCCTCCCAAAGTAGCACTGACAGACTTTAATTTTTGTCTGTGGCCATTTTACGGTTATTGCAGCAAACTGCTCTTGATTATGAGATAAAAAGTGGTATAGAAATATAAATAAAAGCATCACTACAAAGGATTTCACTGTCTCTGTGAAATCTTCAGCCCTATGAGAAAGATAAGGATTCTTAAATGGGGTAACCAGGTTTGATTTACAAGTACCTGATTGTGAAGCCTCCCCAAAGGCCCTGTCTCCCATCTTCCTCATGACTCAGTACTATTTTCCTGTGAAGTATATTGAGAATAGTACTCTCAATTTGTGAAATGATAGCAGATATCACATCTTTATCAACTATTTATATCATTTTGGAATTCTCCTTTCTCAACCTGGTTCCCTATTAACTGTTTATCCTTTGCAACAACATTTTCTACAATATTCCTTGCCAGAATCTGTGCTTTCCCAAAAGTTCTTACTTACTTCATTTCCAAAGTAAGATTTGTGTTCACTGATGTAAATTTGCTGATGGGAATGCGATAAGTGATATTTCCAGTCCTGCAGGAATAAACAAAAAAGGATATACCACAATTTTTTGCTTATCTTCATATTTTCCTGCTGTGCGTTATGTATTCACTCAAATACGATTCCATCATTCATCACTGGCAACCAAGATGTATGAAAAAAAATTCCTAAATTGGCTTATTTAGTTATCTGGGTAAACACAATTTCCTTCCTAGGAATCTGACCTTTAAGAATCCCTGTCTGATGTATGCAAAAACTTGGAAAAGCAATGAAATGCCTACAGGGGAATACTGAAGTATAAAATTAACTGAATTTGCAAAAATGGCAAAGATGACCAGGTTGGTCAGAGAAAAGACAATAAAGACATTTTTGAAAGACTGGAAACCATATGTGGACATTTGTTGAAAGCAGAAAAAACAATTTGATGATTTTGAAGGTTAAAAAGGGATGAAGAGTTGGAGAAAACTTTAAAATGATTATTACTTGACCGAAAAAAGGACAGAATGTCATAAATGTTTTTTTCTTTCTCTGTCTCTCTCTCGCTCTCTCTTTTCCTCTATTTCTTATTTTCTATCTTTGTTCTTGTTTGTTCTGAATATTTACTACACTGAAAAATTCAGATAAAAATATACTACAAAAAAGAACTCCCAGTTTAACAAAGCTTATGGCTGCTATGCTCCCACTTACCTGCAATCATCCCCTGCAGCACAGACCTGGGGTAAGATGACCACATTCGCCTCCAACAGGGACACAGACTGGAGCACAGGAGCCATTTCTACAGGACAGAAATAATCAAGATGGAGCAGGAGATTACTCTGCATAGGAAGTTCCACAAAATGCTAATCATTCTACAGAGAGAAGTTTTAAGACTGTGATCTCCTTCTAACTAATGCAACCATATATATTTCTGCCTAAACCAAGCTGAAGGGAAATGAGACAGCTTGGAGTGGGATTCATGCCTGCTAAGGATGTATGCGTGCCATCACCTCACAAAGCTTTACACGCAGCCAGGCACGCTGGCTGAGGAATTCTGGGAGTTGAAGTCCACAAGTCATAAAAGGGCCAAGTTTGAAGACGCCTGTCCTAGGAAGACCATTCCTATAGTCCCAGTCATCAGAGTCTGAAAGGAAACTACCCTAGCAAATGTAATGGCTGGTAGTAATGGGGATGTTCTGGAGGAAAGCAAAGAAGGAATAAAGATGTGCACGATATACCAAGGAGGTGCTTGCAGATAGTTAAAATATATGTGAAGAATCTGTAGCTACAGAGCAGGAAAGGTTCATTGGTTCATTGCAACCCAAATCTTTCCTGCTTACCCATCAGGGGTGCTTTCGAATCAATCCTGACTATTGATGATTGACCCCTGCAGTTTTCTTGGAAAGTTATTTTTTTTCTCCAGAAGAGGTTTGCCCTTGCCTGCTTTCTGAGAGAATGTGACTGGCCCAAGGCCACCTAGATTCTATGTTCCCAAGGCAGGACTAGAACACAAGGTCTTCTGGTTTCTAGTCTGATGCCTTAACCACTACGCCAAACTGGCTCTCTCCTACATGCCTACAGGCCAATGATTAGTCAACTGGGGAGAGCCAGATTGCAGTAGGGAGAAGGACATGGTTTGCACATAAAGGCACGGGCTTCCCTGAACACTAAAAGCAAATGGGGGGTGGAGTAAGCCACCTGAGGTGGAAAACTGCTGCAGGGTAGTCAGTTTCATCCACCACTACCCAGGAACAAAACTTCTCAAGCGGCTCTGAGGAGCCTCGGTCGCCAGGGTTGCACCTGCTTGCACAAAGCAGCAGCCTGTGTGGGCTGCCTCCGTCCCAGCTGGGAAAGGGAGAAAGGCGGCTTACGGTAACTTCCTTCACTTCCCCAGGTTTCCTTTAAGTCTTCTTTCCTTCTTTCCTTCCTTCCTCCGGGCAGCAATCGCTGGTCCGCACTTTCTTGCTGCCCTTCATCGGCCCACGTCTCCCTTCTCCATTCTGGAAATGGCTGCCCCGTTTTCTGCCGCTTTCCTCCCAGCAGAAGGGAGGAACGGAAGGACGCTTCGTATGGAAGGGCACTACAGTAAGCTCCGGGAAAACTACGTCAGCTGGAGCTGGCCGAGGAAGGCCAGGCTCCCCTTCCCCGATGATTCTGCAAAGCCCTTGAAAAGCGGAGCTTACATTACCGTAGTGTCCTTCCATACGAAGCGTCCTTCCTTTACTCACTTCTGCTGGGAGGAAAGCGGCAGAAAACGGGGCAGCCATTTCCAGAACGGAGAAGGGAGACACGGGCCGATGCAGGGCGGCAAGAAAGTGTGGCTGCGGCGACAGAGGGCTGGCGGAGGGATACCAGGACTGGAGGCAGGCAGCAGTCATGGCGCAAGCCACGGGAGAGTTGGCGGAGAAGGAGGCAGTGGGGACTGAAGAAAGCCCTTCCAGTGGCAGATGTGGCTGTTGCGCAGCGGCAGCAGAACCTTTCACTGTCACTCCCCCTAGCTCCGAAACGGCAGAGGGGGACTGGCTAAGGCCCATCCACCGTAGCATGCCAATCCGGCTCGGGAGGGGAATGAAAGGGAAGAGGCGGGTGGGCAGCTGATGTGATTGAAGGCCCTGGGTCTCCATTTGGTTTCCGTTGCTCCTCTCTTGGACTTTTGGGGAGAGTTTTTTTTTTCCCTACCTTGAAGGAAGTTGAATGAAAACCAGACGTGTTGTGGAAAACACAGCTTTATCATAACCAGTTTGCTGAACTCAACAAAAAATTAGGTATAGGTTCTGCTGAATGGGCGCAAACCGGCTGAATCCCACCACTGGAATTAGGGGTATACACACAAAGTTGAGAACAATAATTGAAGATTATATGTTTCTGCTTGAAAGTGGTGGATGAGGCACATGCAGGTTCAGCACACATACAAGAGACAAGGTGTGACCAGGCTGCTGCTGCTCTTGGCCACAATACTATGCGGTCTCTGAACCATGATCTATTCCTGCATGTCTTCTTTGGGGGCAAAAAAATGTTTCCTTCCTCCGTTAAACAATGCCTGTTTACTTATTTATTTGATTTGTATGTCTTCCCCTCTCATCTCTGGACCATATATCAGGCTAAAAACAACATTTTTAACTACTCAAACCGTAACTCCCAAGATCACAAATAGTAATGCAAACTTATAAGAAAGCAGCAGTAACTGGCAGATCTTGACAATCTCCTGGCCCAAATGCCTGGGGGAAGAGCCAGGTCTTTAATGTCTTGTCAAAGGCTAACAGGGTTGAGGCAATCTGAAATTCTGGAGGGAGGACATTCCCTAAGCCACAGCCACAGAAAAACAATTCCTGAGTCCAACAAGAAGACGTTGTTTAACATGCCACCCTGCTAGTTCTGGTAGGATGAGCAGAGATGGTGGAAATTGTCTCTATTGCCAAGTAATCAGGGAAAATAGGAAATATGTTTACCAGTATGCTTGGTGCTTGCAATGCCAGGTTCCTTAGCATCTGGTTGGCTGATGCTCCGTCGCTGCCGTCGTGATATCTGATCGGAAGGAAAGCTGTTGTATGTGAGAGGGAGGTTGGCAATATATTTGGACTTGCTCTGGATGTTGGTAAAGAGGGAGGAGGGGCTGGCATTGGGACCCCCAAAGCCCCGGGATCGATCAGCAGTCTTTGGCCACTTCGTGTGGGAAGTTGTCTTGCCGGTGATCCCCCTCGATTTGGCTTTGATGTTTGTCACTGGTAGGAGTGACACGAAGTTTTGGCCTATAAAAACAGAGCAGCAAAATAAAAATTAATAAAGCTAATTTAAGAAGGGATCAGCAATGGATAGATAGCTAAGAGCCTAAGTGTAACATCAAAGACAGCATAATTCTCAGAGATGATAAACCTGTGACTAGCTTCCAACACTGTAGACTCACACGGTTGAATTCTTCATACCAGACGTACAAATCAAATCCCTTTATATAATAAATTAGCAAGTTGGAGAAAAGGCTAGCCTAAAACCATTATTTTCTTTACATCTTAAATTTGTACAAGAAAAAAACTTTAATTTGTAATATAGATGAAAATTCCCTTAGGAGAGTTTCTATGCATTCTGACATTTTAGTCATACCGTGTTTCCCCCAAAATAAGACCCAACCGGAAAATAAGTCCTAGCAGGATTTTTCAGGACGCTCGTAATATAAGCCCCACCCCAAAAATAAGCCCCAGTTAAGATCATCAGCCAGACAGATGCATTTAGTGCCATATTTCCCCTAAAATAAGACCTAATTGGAAAATAAGCCTTAATGAGTATTTTGGAGCAAAAATTAATAAAATTAATAAAATAAAATTAAGACCCGATCTTATTTTCAGGGAAACACAGTATATACTGTACGTTCTCAGTGAAAATCCTGCAGGAGTTTCTTAAGACAGATGTAATTCCATATAAAAACATTTTTGCGGAAAATGCATCTGTAAGAACTTGCTTGCACTAGCCAACTAATAGGAAAGCCAAAATTATTGTTTAAATCTCTACACACATTGAATTTATCCCTTTCCTTAAGAAACCAAAATCATACAAACTATTCTCTAATATTTAAATAATCTTGACTATTGTATTCTGCAAATTCCAAAGAGAATGCAACAATCAGGTATAAGTAGGAGAGCAAGATAAATTTTCCAACAGAATGGCCTTGAAACAAAACGATTAAGACCCCCCAAGAGTAATATTTTGAAACTGATTCAATTTTATGTAAATAATGGTGTTAATATGGCTTTATCACCCAGATTTTCTCTGTTTCCTGCTATTAGGTGAGAAGAGTAAAAAATATTCACAGAAAAACATTCATTTACCTGATGAAAAAACCTCTTGGCATTGAATGTTGCTCAAAACCATTGACAGTCTTTAAGTTACTGTAATTCTTCCTTTTTTGCTACATCAAATTAAGGCAGCTGATTTTTTTTTTAAAGGCTACAATACTTATTTAAATAATTGAGTCTGTGAATGTAGATTCTTTACTGCTACAGTACATCTGTACTGTCAGATGTACAAATGTCTAATAACCAAAGGTATCAAAAAAACTAGCTACCGTTATACAACCACATCCTCGTTATTAGGCACATATATTTAACTACTGTAGAGAGTTTGTGGAAGTAGCTATGGTGTGATATAGCAAATAAATATCTATTTGCCAGTAGATACTGATCCATTTAACACAATAGCATAGCAGAGAACTACCTGCATAGCAGAGAACTACCTACAGCATTACGGGAAATAGTGTAACTAAATGGTGCAGAACAACATTCACACAGGGTAATCCAGATTCTCTTCCCTCACCCCCCCCCCCCCCGCCCAAATCTGGCTCTACTTCTGCATATTCAGGACAGAATAAATGAATATGAATTACTGCTGCAGCTACAGCACCACTTGGGGGGGGGGAAGCTCAGGTGCTCTGCCTTGAATGATCTTGACCAAGAGATGGAACAGTATCTCCAGAGAGTTAATGGACTGGTTCAGATCTGAAATTTTGACAATTGCATGTGTGCTTCTGAAATGTCCTATTATCCTTGGAGGATGCAATTAATCTCTCCTCTAATCACAATTTTCTCACAGTGATCTCAGGAAGCAAGTGTTTGCTTCCTATTAAAATGACCAACACTGTGGCCAAATTCTGCAATGGCAGTTATAAGTCTCTGGTTCTGAGCATAACAAAGGCATGCTTAGCTTGTGCTGTAAGTGGACTTTTAGCTTAGGTATTTTCCATTTTAATGTTCTTTCCTACTTTTTGGTCTATAACTGTAAATTCTTAAATAAATAAGTAGATAGGACCAATTGGTTTTACCTATCCGGTTGGTGGGGACTGTAGTGGTCCCAGAAGGTCCAGGAGTAGATATGTTGTTGGGAACAGAAGAGCAACAGGTAGAAAAACAAGGTGGGTTGATACAGACGACTATGTTATAGGCAGGCAAGGCAAGGGACAAGTCAGGTGCGTGGGTTGTGGCTGTAAGAAAAGCACAACAGAATCAAGATCAGTTGTATCAAATCCAAAAACAGCATCAATTAGCTTCCTGCATTAAATACATAATTCACAAAATTATCCTTGAATTTGTCTTTTCTCTCAAACTGGATGAATTCCCTCTTGCAGTCACATGGATTGACTTTGTCCACACCAGAAATCCAATCTTCTAGTGAACAGCAGAGCCCCCTTTTTAAACAGAGCTTTATGTTACTACATCTTTAATGTATCAGTACTGTTTTCTTGTCTGCATCCTAAGGGGAATCAATCACATCTCCCATATTTGGATCTCCAGGTGAGCAATCCAGTATTGATCTCCAGGTGAGCAATCCAGGTGAGCAATCCAGGATTCAGATGTGCAGAGATTCTAAAACCAGTCTCATGCCACGTGATCTTACACTATTGTTTGTGTTCACAGCTGAGCCAATTTATTTCTAGCTTTGAAACTCTGTAGCTACTCTACAAGTAGTCCTTGCTTAATGACTATCCTTTTTAGTAACCCCTGACATTACAACAGCATTAAAAAGTAACTTTACAACCAGTCCTTGCATTATGACTGTCCCATTTCAAGGTCAGGAGAAAACAAAACAAATTGTGTTCAAATTTTGTTTGAGGCATTCAGAATGGAAATAGAGGTTTGAAATTGCCTATAGTTGACTAAAATGCACCTGGGGATGGGAACAACTGGTACCTACCATGCTCTGAAGGGGAAGCATTGTCAGGGGTATTTGATGATGCAGTAGTGGAAAATGTCATCTTATTTTTATCTATGTTCTGACTGGACCTAAAATGTAAGAAAAGTGAAGGCATGAAGTTTTGACAATAAAACAGAAACAGATGCATAGCAAAGGAAAGAGATGGAATAAGATAGAGGCTGTGCATGAGGTCACGTTTGTAATCTGAAGACTTAAAACCATTACAAAAATAAAAAGGGGGCAGAAAATAGGATGGAAAGTAAAATTATTGTTCTGAATAAACTTAGTTCAACATATGAACATAGTTTGACAAAGTAACAAAGGGCAAATGGGCTAACATTGCTTTAAATCAGTTCTAAACCCATCCCTTTCCACTGGAAAACAGAACATTCTGATAACAGAAAACTCTTAGGATGAGATTGCAAGCATAATTCAGAATTTGATAAATTTGATCCTCCCTGGTTTGCTTAGCTGTTCATATTTTCTACTTGATGACACCTGTTTACATTATTTCAGCTTATAGCTACATAAGCATATAACTGCACATCACATTCTGCAAGCATAGAAATGGTCCGAGGAATCTGAGAGCTGTTTACTTTTCTAGTACAGTCCTAGATCCTTTACATTCTATTAAATGTTGCCTCGTTAGCTGCAGCAATGGAGGATGATATCAACCTATGAATTTGGAGTGAGCACTTTACATCATCCTGTTTTCAGTCTGACTGCAACCCAAATCTATTTAGTGAAACACAATTCGTTAAAAATGATGATTTCTTGCAATTAAGAACAGCCCTTTCAATCTTCGTATTTTTCATGTTATACTTTGCACATTCAAACTAACTATAACTTTAACACATCATTTAAGCTTGACTTCAGTATACCAATTTAAGCCTTACAAAATCTCTTTCCCTGTTTGCCTTTGTTGAGAAGAAGCAGACAGATATAAAAAGGGAGAATGCATAAAAACACAAGGCTGCAGATTTGAAAGAATAGGACAAATGCATTGCAGCATATTGAAAAAGTAGGACCATACCATGGACAGAGAGCAACTGGGACGCCAGGACCTCTGTGCTGAAAAAGAGCCAGAAGGCAAGTAGTAGGCACAGCAAAAGAGCTACAAGGCATCAAAAACAGAAGAGGAAAGGAGGAATGGAACAACCAACCAAACAAGGAAATTGTTACAAAGAGCATTTGATGGAAAGAGTGGATAGAGAGGGATTGGGGGAGATAAATAAATGGAGCAAAAAAAAAAGCAAGCAAAGGAGAGGGAAAGAGAAAGGTCAATTTAGTAATTAACATTCCACTGTGAATTATCCAAAATACATCATTTCAAACTGGTATACAGCTAGGACATATGGACAGTTACATAAAACAGCACAGGTTCTAGAAACTGCTTAATGACTATTTAGAACAGATCCTAATGATGTGTACCTGTACACATTTCATGGTGTCTATGTACATTTGTTATAGAATTTTGTTATAGAATGTATAAATTGCAATAAATTCTAAGAAGCAGTCATGAAAACAAATATCCTAAACGTATGCCCAGTCTTAATTGAAAGTCATAGCTTGGCTGCTACTCTTAAGGTAGCATGTGGGATGCTGGCACTCAACTGCTGATGTTTACCCTCAATACCCTTTACTGTCTTATTCTTTTGCCATCTCGAAATGGTAAGGCTGGCCCCAAACATCTGCATCAAAAATTCCTTAAGAATTTTCCCTCAGCTCAAATGGGAGTCCAATTACTTTCCAAAGCATATGACCAGGAAGAGGAAACATACCCTTCAATATCCACAAGGTCCTCCTCACTGCGGTAGCTTAGCACATAGAGTGTAGACATGGACACCACACTATGAAAGAGAAAACATCAAATGAAGTTTCCAAACATAGAGTTTCTGTGTTTCAGACAGAATAGGAGCTCTACTCTAACAGGCTATATTTGTTTGTTACTTATATTCATGAATGTAAGTGACTTTGATTTAAAAAGAGTTCTACTTCACAGGTTTATCCCTATTCTCTCCTATCTCCTTTCCAATACCTTTAAAGCATCAACTGACTATAACTGCCATTATTATAGTGTAACTCTTAAAATAGTTTTAACATTGCCAGAACAAAGAACACAAAGAAAAATCCCAAATATATTTATCTACTCGCTCCTATCTATTCACTCACTGGCTAGCAGGCTCTCTCACACATTCTGAGTGCTGCACCAACCCAAGGAATGCGTTGTAGCCCAAATGTGCAGTCACTCACCTGAATGCCATGATGATCACCAGAGCAATAATGGTACCTTGCAGAAAACGTTGGCTGATGCAAGCTTGGTCTTTGACTCCTTGTGAAGGAGTCTGCACAAAATAAAGGCAAAGGGAAAAATCATGTCAGATGTCTGCTTGACTAAATTTAGTTCTGATTCCTATAGGTTGCTTTGCCCTTTTGTTAATAGCAAACTGTACTTTCTATGGAATCTTTGGAACTCTTATCTAAATCTTCCCAAAGGAAGAATAAATATTCACAAATTATTTAATGAAAAACATTGTATAGGCTAAGGCACGGGTCAGCAACCCGCAGTTCCAGAGCTACATGTGGCTCTTTGAGCCTTCTCCTACAGCTCCCAGCCTCCTCTGCCATTTGCAGAGAGAGAGAGAGAGACAGAGAGAGAGAGAGAGAGAGAGAGAGAGAAACAGAGAGAGAGACAGAGAGACAGAGAGAGGCACTTGTGCTTCCCATCTCTCTCTCTCTCTCTCTCTCTCTCTCTCTCTCTCTCTCTCTCTCTCTCTGTGTGTGTGTGTGTGTGTGTGTGTGTGTGTGTAAAAAGAGAGTGGCCTCACGCTGTTCTCCAACGAGTTGGACAAGCTTATTGGGCGGGGCTCCTGCCTTGGCTGCGTCTCTGCAGGAAACAGGAAGGGCAGGAGAGAGCCAGCCCAATAAGAATGTGTGTCAGCTTGTTGGAGAATAGCGTGAAGCCAGCTTGCCAGGTGAGCAGAAGATCGGAGAGAGGGAGAGAGAGGGGGGAGAAAGAGAGAGAGGGGGAGAGAAAGAGAGAGGGAGAGAAAGAGAGGGAGGGGGAGGGAGAGGAAAGAGAGAGAGAAAGAGAGAGAGGGAGAGAGAGGGAGAGGAGAGAGAAAGAGAGAAAGAGAGGGAGAAAGAGAGAGAAAGAGAGGGGGAGAGAGGGAGAGGAGAGAGAGGGAGAGAGAAAGAGAGGGAGAGAAAGAGAGAGAGAGGGAGAGAGAGAGAAAAAGAGAGAGAGGAGAGAGAGAGGAAGAGAAAGAGGGAGACAGAGAGGAAGGGAGGGAGAGGAAAGAGAGAGAGGAGAGAGGGAGAGAAAGAGGGAGACAGAGAGGGAGGGAGGGAGAGAGAGAGAGAGAGAGAGAGAGAGAGAGAGAGAGAGAGAGAGAGAGAGAGAGAGAGAGAGAGAGAGAGAGAGAGAACTCATGCACAGTACCCTCTATTTCTTTTTAATTAAACTCTTCAAATAAGTCCGCCCCCCTCTGGCGCGCGTGGAAACGGGTCCAAGTGGCTCTTTGAGTGTTTATGGTTGCTGACCCCTGGGCTAAGGAGTGGCAGAGCTACACAGGAGGCAAGTCTTTTAAAGCAAAAGTTACAAATCACTAAAACAGAAAGCCGTTGGATGAAATGAATTTGAGTACCAGCTCATAAAAGAACTTCGCATCAAAGAGTATATCACACACAATGCAATTCTTAGCCGCATCAACTGTGAATTTATATTCTCAGCCGATGAACATAATTTGCAATATGAATTCATATTATTTATAAATGACAGAGGATAGCATATTAACTTTTGCAGAACAGGCTGGGATTTACTCGACAATGTAATAAACACTCTGAATAAACATGACGTTGCTCAGAATTCAAACAAATCTTTTGCTTCCATATCTTCAAGTATCACACAATCTGTACAGTAAGGGAATCAGAGGACCAGCTCCCGCATCTCCTATCAAAGACCAGAATATTCCAATGATACCTCCCTTAACAAAAAATCAGACAAGTGACGTATCTTTGTAAAAAGTTACCTTGCCTGCCACTTTGGGGGGTCTCTTTTTATGCGGCATGCTTTCTGCACGGCTGAACTGACTCCCAGCTTGGCTGTATTAAAAAAACAAAATTATACTGCATCTAAATGAGCATATTTTATTGCACTTTTGTCCCGCTCATTCTTCCATTTCTAACAGTTGTTCAACAAAGCAGCAAATACACACACACACACACACACACTATATATATATACAGTGTGTATATGTATATATACAGTGTGTGTATATATAGTGTGTGTGTATATATATATATATGCTACATACATACAAACAAAATACATGCTCAGAACGCACAAATATGTACTGCAAAAATGGGGCTCTTACTAATTAGAGTACTTTATCCAAAACAGAAACAAGACTTAGGAGAATCACTTAACAGCTTGTATTCTCAACTGCAGCAAAACATTTAGGAGTAGAACATGAATGAAAAAAAAAAAGTGGAAAGTCACCAAACGTAAGGAGAACCATACATTTTCTTGCACAAGGAACCATTAAAAGTATGAACCTATCTTCAAATTTGTTGCATTGTTTATCTGATTGTGCCATCCTTTGAAAATGTACTTCTCTAGGCCTTTTCAAGAATGGGATTAAAGATACAGATTTACATCCACATTTATCTTGGGAGAGTTCAGAAACACAATGGACACTCATATAGTCCAGAGCTTGAATGGTGCAATATTTTCCCCTTCTCATTAAGGATTAGAGAAATATCATGATATTAGTCCTAATTATGGTAAAAGGAGAAAAAAAAGTCCTCTCTTGGAAAGGGAACTAAATCTTCAGCCTGGGAAAATATCTGAACCTTTTCCAAAACTCTATGAGCTTCTCTATTAGTTAAAATCTTAATATAGTTAAAAGTGCCACTGTGCTCAATGAAGCCTGCTTCTAAGTCATAGGATTGCAACCTACAAGTTATTTTTGTGATAGAGAATTAAATCTGTCAAGAATCTTTTCCTCCAGGTGGCCACTTCATATTATGATCCAAAGCTGAATAAGAGTTACAGTATCTTTAAAAGTCAGGTATTTGTATTACCTGAATGCTCCAGAGCTTCCAGTTGACTTCATACTGTCCAGTCTTTTGAGCTTGGCCAGTTTATGACTCCACCTCTCTAGTTCGTCAATCCGGTTCTCCAGGTTGTCAGTCAGTTTGCAGAGCTCCTTCACAGCCCCAACATTTTCCATAAAAATACGCTCCTGCGATGAACAAAATCAAAGTTTCCTTTTGTACAGAGACCTTCTGATGGGCTGAAATCCTTACCTTGTGATTGGGTCTTTTATTTTCAAAGGGTGAGGATGTTTTGTTTTCACAAGTATTTTTTTAAAAAGGAAACTTAACACGTCAGGCAAAGTGACTTAACAGACACTTTCCTCACTGTGGGCCTTTTGCAAAAATCTTTTCACTATGTAAAACTTGTAGAGAAAAATGTGGATACAGAGACTTTGTGATGAGGCAACTTATGTAACAGTAGCACACAAAAGCCCGTTTTTGAAGAAAGGATTTTAATCTCAAAACTTTTCCTCCACTCCTTCTTTGATTTCTGAGTTTCTCATATTCACATGGTGAAATTCAAACTATCTGAGCAGGTATTTTTCATATGTCTACAGTACTATTAGTTCACTGCTCACTACCATTCTTCTCTCTTCTGGAGAAAGACTGCTTTCTGACAGTACCTAAAAATCTTATGTACAGTTTAATGAATCTAAATTCCACTCCAAATGATATTCAAGGTAACTAATGGAAAGATATACTGTTTAAAACACAAATATCACAATAAAAAGGCATAATACACATCCAATCAAATTAAAATCCATCTCATTTGACAAAAAGCTTATATATATATATATATATTAACTTTGCTGGAAACGCATTCCAAAGATGCGGACAGGCCCTTTTCCATATTTCCACCAAGCATGGCTCTGATCATGGTGGAACTGGGAGGTCATCTTCTGTAGATTTTAAACCCTGGGCAGATTTGTCTTTTTGAGAAAGAAATATGCACAGCTTTAAAGGATGCAATCAAACTTCTTATAAGTGGCCCCCTCAATAATATTCAGCACAAAATTCTGGACCAGCTGAAATTTTCACACTTTTACAAGTTCCGATTATAGCACATGCCAGCTCTGAAACCAATTCAATTGTTGCTATTATTAAGGTCATATCTATTATTGATCATATCTGATATCTCCAGGAATGAATGCAATGACATATGCATTTTACCCATGTAAATGCACTTTTGATCATCATGAAAAATTACATATCTAGCTTTAAGACTGAAGGAAAGAGATAGCAAAAATTGGATTATCTATCTTTAAGAAATCAAAAATTGGATATCTATCTTCAAGACTAACGGTAGTCCAACCAAAATGTGAAATTGTATTTTCCAGATAACCACAACTCTATACTGTGGTTTATAAAATGTAAGAGTGGTCTCTTTCTGGTCCATATCAGTCTTCTATTTTTTAATTCATAAATCTATTCCATCTCAGCATTAGTATTCCAATTTTTTTAAAAAATATCACAAAAATATATATTTATTATATTTTCAAAAAATAAACCTTTTATAATACATTATATGTATATTATTAAATATTATTATTATTATTTAAATTTATTGACTGCCCATCTTACCATAGGGCAACTCTGGGTGGCTTAGAATGTTAAAATATGTATACAATTTATTTTAATAGAATAAACATTCAATAGATAAGGATACGTATGGGTTTATGTTATTCTACAATCTGCCCTACATGTAGGTTAGGGAAGACATTCACTAGTATATCATGTGAAAAAGTAGTTGGCATACTTTTTCATTAGATTAAATTCTTCATGGTCCTTATAAAAAAAATAAGCCGTTTTACTTGAAGTCAAGCTAAATGTGGGAGACATATGAAGAACTAAGAGCTGTCCTTTCTTCTCTTCTGAAGGCTTTTAAAGAAACATAGACTGACCACTTATCTTATTATTCTCCACCAAATCACCTGTAATGATTTGAACCAATTTGTTCTTGTTAACAGACTTCCTATTTTTGGTTTTTTTCTCTCCTTCCCATCAATTCAAGCCAACAAATGTGGTTATTGGCACTTCCTAAAACAAGCACTGGTAAACAAAATATCTAAGATGCAACTTACAAAAAAATGTGAAAAAAATATTTTTTCCAGACTTTGTATGGATTTAATTTTCTTCAGAATATTAACTCTATGTTGCTAGTTTATTTCCAAGAGTTTCACTCACCTTATTGACCACAAGGAAATTCTCAATAGTTTTCCCACTGGTAAAGACTATTTCCCCAGAATCCTTCACTGCTTCTGGAAGAATTTCCTTTACCTCTTGAGCAATAACACCTGTGCAGAAAAAAACAACATAAAACATAACAGCTTTGAGCCCAATAAGTGCCATTATAGAAGATATTTATGAGGAAAAGTCACAATTAAAGGTGTAATTTAAATAGATGTATTATTTTATAAACAGTAGCAACAACTGCAGCAAAGTACTTATTTTACATTTTTCACTTTAGAAATAGTATAAGCCCTAGGAAAGCTCATTGTAATAGAAAGATAATATTTGTGTGCCAGAATCATTTTGGCATCAGGAACTCTCGCATCAAACACACTACTTTCATCACATCCTTACACTCCTTCAACTAAGAGGTGAGCTTAAGCTTACATTGCTACTGGTTAAAGTCAGTGGCCTGATGAATACATTTTCATTATGAAAAGTGCTACAGAAAATATCTCAACAGGTGACAGATTCTGGCCGGCCTTGTCTGGTGTTGGGAGCTAACTTGAATGGGGTTGGTTAATACTTGAATGGGATTCCTACAAAAAACTGTACGCCTGACTGGGAAGTAAAAAGCACATCCCATATACGTACAGATATATCTTTAAAGTCACCAGTTAAGCGTTCCTTGAAGGAATTGAGTTTCACACATAAAGTATTTGGAATCTACATTTAAAGTAATTCAGTTTCCATTTAGTAAAAGCAAGAGTATCAAGCGTGGGTTTTCACATCATGATGAATCATGTTTGGTAAATAATTTTCCTCTATCTTGTACAGTGTTAAATACTTAGGTATTAGACAAAAACACACTCTCTAAGTATAGAAACAATATTCAGATAAAATGTCATATGTAACTATAACATCATTGCCAAATCAACAAGCAAGTATCATCAAAGAGAAGCCAAGAATATGTGGGTCCATGGAATAACTGTAATCAATAGTTTCAGACGTGCTGGCTAATGTAAATTAAGCCTGAGGTCTCAGTTGTATGTACCTGTCTCAGTTGTATTCTCCAAGCCAGCAGTGGCAGCAAACTCTGGCTTGTAATTATAGTTCACCAGCCGCATACGGGAGATTCTCTTCAGTTGTTCTGTGGTGTCTACCTAAAATTATAAGAAAAAGAAACCCATAAAAGTACTCTGCAGTCTTCAATACTCAGGCACCAGATAGTTACACCTAACCATATTTGATAGAAATAGAAAAGGTGTAGTGCAGGGGTGTCAAACTTCCTGCCACCCCACTGCCAGCAAACTGCACCCACCCCACTGCCAGCAATGGAAAAAAAGTCATGATAAGTCACGACACATCATGTGATGTTGCGAGTTTGACACCCCTGGTGTAGTGGAAATTTGAATCCCAGCAAATTTGAATCCCTTTTGAGTAAAGGACAGCACTTCAATTTTCTAAAAACTAAGGAGACTTAGTACTATTTCCTACCACCCGAAGCAAAGCCCGTCCAGTTTTATAATTGGCTGTAATACTTAGTATCTGTGCTGACCTTTACAGAATAAAGTACTGTATATTCTATAAAAATCAGCAAGGATGTAAATCATTTAGAATATCAAACTGAGAAATATATATATATATATACATTTAAGGAGGTATCTAAACTCTTAGTCTAAGCTTAACTAAGCAAAAACTCTAAGCTTAGACTAAATTCCTAAGCTCTCAAATCCAAATGCATCTTATCCAGTGTTCAGTAATTAATATAAAGTATTTTTAAGTAAAAAAACAAACAAACTGGGGATTTGGAGGTGAAACTAGGCCAAGTTACAACCTGAGATTCATGACAATCTTGGAACTCATCCTTCCATATAGAACACAAAGTATTAAAATCAAAAGTTTGCAATTGCATTTTACAAAGACAAGTTGATATATAGTTAAAGACATAACAAGTCCCATGTACAATAATGGAACCTTAACTAGAACTATAGTTACTGTATGTATCCTGACATGAGGGAAGATGTAGGAAAAAACAACGAAACACACCGTGAGACAGAACACAGGAAGTATCAAATAGAGCAACTGCCTCTGTATGTTTGCCTCCTGAACATTGTTGAGACTAGAACATCTGCTAATTCCAAGTGTTAGGCAAAAGTTGGCCTATGTCTATGGTGTTCTTTTTTCTTTTTCTTTTTGGCTTGCAATGAGGAGTACTTGCTCAGTGCTCATGAAAGTTTCAGTCCAGAAAACTAAAGTGAAAGTGTGGATATTCAAAGCAGATGCCCTACTGAATATAATTGGTGGAGTGAACACTTACCTCTTGGATGTCATCTTTTACTCGGATGTCTGATGGGTGCATAAGGGATCCCATAACTTTTACATTGCCATGGACAACCAAGGCTTCATCAGGTCGGTCTGTGTTGATGCCAACTCGGCCATGGTGAAAGACAGTGTCAGGGAGCTGAGAGCGTTGCCAAAGTACATCACTGTCACTCTCAAATTGACCTGGGTTAGAAGCCTACAAAAAAAGACATCCGGAGAAGAGTTGGGAATTAATTGTCAATAGTTGCAAATGATTGAGAAAAATAGAGAAGAAAAGTCCAGCAGGGCACTCTATAGGATAAAACAAGGCTCTCTTCCTGAAGAAATGGAAAAATATTCAGTTGCACCAATAGCCCATTCATTGATAGGAAGGTTAAAGAAGAAAGAAATAGGAGCCAGCAACCTTCCACAAGATGCTTATTGGTCCAAAGCTTTTGCAAGTATATTACATGACGTACTTTATGGACAATTGTGATAGAAGGCACCTACACTTTATGTGCATTCATGTGTTAAGGTGAAAGATAGGTTACACAATGTCATAAGAGTATTATGGGAATTTTTCAATTTGCAGCACTTATGATTATCAGCATGGATAAGAACACATAATTCTTTGCCCATGTTAAGAGACAGAGATATAGAATCAGTCAAAACCTACTTTATAATGTAGTTGTTCTTTTAGTTTAACAGTGGACTGTTTATAACTAGAGAGGGTGGTGTGATCTGGTTTGCCAACTCAGCACAAGGAGCTTGAGTCAGCATGTGTTTACAGAATCAGCAAGATAAACCTTCTTTCCTAGCTCATAAGAGAAAGGTTATATTGCAAATAGGCTTTTCTTACACTCAGTGGGAACAAAGTGTTCCATAAAGTAAAAAATCATCCCCAGCTTAAAATAAATTCTTGCAGGATTGTGAAGGAAGAGCCTAGAGGAGATT
Organism: Protobothrops mucrosquamatus; assembly: GCF_001527695.2. Lineage (NCBI taxonomy): Eukaryota > Metazoa > Chordata > Lepidosauria > Squamata > Viperidae > Protobothrops > Protobothrops mucrosquamatus. The sequence continues at coordinate 720,335 of NW_015386191.1, read as the reverse complement.
TAAGTGACCCAGGATGATGAATTCTTCTAAGCAATTCAGAAAGAAAGGAGAAAAAGGAAGAAACCATGTTTACAACCAAAGTTGCCCAAGACTTAAACCTCCTTTGCTTTGAAGAGATCTGGAAGCTCCAAATCACACTCCCAGGTGTGTGGGAGGAGATTGTGGTTTTTCAATGGCAGGAAAAGCTCTTCTGCATATATATCAGTCCAGCAGGTTACACAGGAACATTTTCTTTCTCTGTGCTATTTCCTTTATATATACAGTATGCTTCAGATAGATATTGTTCCCTCACCAAATGCTCATTTGCATTTTTGTCACTAACTCATCTAATCAAATATGTATCTTTCCATCCCAAAACAGGTTGGCCCTTAAATTCACACTATTGCCAACCCAACTTTCTTCCCTCATGGGCTCCCTTCAAAATTCATGACATTACTATCACCCGTACTAACTGAGAGAGTAATTGAAGTACCAGTCAGACTTTACTAAAAAGAGCAATAGGTTAAGCAAAGCAACAGGAAATAAAGATTCTATCCAGCTGATTCTAGTATTGTAGTTTTATTCTACACATCCCTGGCATTTAGACTTTTAGGGGACATGGCTTAAATGCTGGGATGTTTCAGTGGGATTTCAAACAGTAAAGAAGTCAGCATTTCAAAGAGATTTAAACTTTTTCATTGATGAGCAAAATATTTAGTACTACATATATTGACTTAGTATGCAACAGTTGCTGAATAATTTATTGCCCTTATAAACTAAGTCTCCACATTAATAATAATTCTATTCGTATGAAGCATTTCTATATAATTACTAACCAAAATAAAAACCTATAGTGTTTTAAACAACTGAACCAATAACAAAAGCAACTTTAAAATAAACCATACACATTAAAAGCAGTACAACAATTGAAATATAATGGAACAAAGCACTGAGCAATAGTTTAAAATGCTTGGAAATAATTTACAAAGACCATGTTTTTACTTTTTCAGGGAAAAACTGGGAGAACACTGTTTCAAACTTCCAATTTTCTGTTGGATCTCCAACAGAAAAAGAAGCCTCTTCGTTTCTTCTACTCTTAACAATCCAAATATCCTGTTACTTTAATAAGATCTGGGTTCGCAGGATGTCTAAATTTCAAAGAATTTTTTTCCCCAGAAGGTATCTGTGTCACAAAGCCACTTGGTGGTCTTTGACATGCTCCTTTTTCTCATTCTTCTGAGCAGAAGTATTCTGCTTCGGGTGGCATCTGCTTCAGAGTATCATACATAAAGACTCAGAATGGTGCAGCTTTGAGGGGGAGGAATGGCAGCTACAGTTGAGTCTGAGAATGGGCACCATTTAGGCCAGTGTTTCTCAACCTTGTCAATTTTAAGGCATGTGGACTTCAACTCCCAGAATTCCACAGCCAGCATTGCTGTGGAAGTTGAAGTCCACAATTCTGGGAGTTGAAGTCCAAATTGTCAAGGTTGAGAAACACTGATTTAGGCTTTATTTCAGGCAACAAAGCATCTTTGCTGACAGTGTAAACATATATAATTACTCACATCTTTCTCACATATACTAGCATCTGCTGACTGTCCTATGGTGGTTAGATTCTAATCTCTCTTAAGCAAGGTGGTGCCTTTATGAAAACATATTACATTATAAAGACATTTTAAAAATCAAGAAGGAACACATCTCTTAAATTCTATATGTACTATAAACATGAGAACAGTGTTTTTCTATATGGACTAGATCTAATTATATCATAAAGTTCAGCTAGTTCTATATTAACATTATACAGATTTGTCAAGAGTGAAAATTCGGCAGCTACATGCCTCTCTGCTTTCATCTTGCCATTAGTGAAATGGAAGGGGGTGAGTGTTGGTTTCAACTGGCTTAGAGAAACGAAACAAGATTTTTAAATCTTCAGCTTTAGTTCCTTTTAATTATTACATATATTTTTGTGATTTTACTGTTATATTGTTGTTGCTTTTTGCTTGTATTTTGTTCGTCATGTATAAAAAAAAATTAAGTTAAAAAAAAGCTAACATGGAACTGTAAATTAGTGATATTAGCTAACTACTATTATCATACAGATAATTACTAAAAATACACCATGCAGAAAATACATCTTTTTCCAGGGAAGTGACATGGGTACAGTATTGCTTCTGACACAATTGTATACATTGCACAATCTTACTGGTATGGAAATATGTGCAATTCACAGGTGCTTCTAATGTATAACCAAGCCACATATTTGTGCTAATGCAGACAGATCCTTATCCTAATTGATCAAATCGGATGCAGCTAAGCATCCTAGATATAATTCTGTTTTCATCTGCTTTACCCACTAATCTACAACAAAGGTCCCCCACCCCCACCACCCCGGAGACTGCATAAGTCAGCATGTTACTTACTTGTCTGCAGACTCCAGGGTCCCCGTCTGCCCTCTGTTTGTGTTTTACCCCCGAACCGGCCCTTTGCTAGAGGAAATGGACACAGCACTTAAAAAGGCAGCAGGGCGGAGACAGCCAACTACAAAGTCACAGCTTAGTGTCCTCCTTATTTGCTTACTAACTTTGGCAATGAAAGAGCCACAACTGACTTCTTCACTTGCCTTTTCCCAAGATTATTCCATTTAAAGTGGAAGAAACATTCCACTTGTTTATTCAGATTGTTAAACAGATTGCTAAGAAATTTGATCAGTTGGTCAAATTTGGGGGCATCAGTTTCACAAATGTTCCAAAGCCAAGAGGGCAGAAATATCCCCACTTTAATAAAGTGTGCCCCTAGGTGAAATCTGTCATAATACTTCTACAAGTCTTCCTCACCTGTACTTAACATTTCCTTTTTGAGAACTTTAAGGGATAAGTCTGCAAAAGTGCAATCTTTGGGGCTGGTTTAAATTCAACAAAACCGTTGAATATCTGACCCATAAGACTTGCCTTGCGGCTTTTGTCATGGAACAGGAAAGTTTGCTAACTGGTGGTATTGGTTATCACTAATACAATTACATGATTAACATGGACATCACTTGTAATATCTATTATTCAATATTCCTAGGTCCCTCCAACAATAAACCTGCTTTCCTTGCACATATATTTACTTGGAGCCTATAAGCCTTGAAAGCTTTGGAACTCTTTTAATATAAGTATTTGTCAAAGGCCTTCTTTGTGTGGAAGAAAGAGTCAGAGTACAGAAAACTAAACAAGATTAGGGTAGAAGGGATCGCGAATGAGAAAAGCAAAGCAAGGAACACTTGGAACAAGGGGCAGGCTGGTAGACCCCAATTCTTGTACTTCCTTGAGGACAGTTCATTTCATATTTTGAGACTTACAAGTGTTGGTACCTTCCTATACAACGTTCCCTTCCCTCATCTGAATGAGATTGTTACTACGCGAGACTCTATACTCGTCGGTCTCACATCAAGACCAAGACTCTCACTCGAACGTTTCGGTGTTGGTCGTACTTCATAGACTTTCAAGACAGGACCAGATAAGCATAGACTTTCCCCAATTCACAGATGGAAGCATGGTACACGTGAAAAATGAGATGTTCTAAAAACACCGTGAACGTTTTATCAAAATATTCTGTTCTTTAATACAAGATAATTTTCAAATTTATTCCATTCCTTAATAAAATAAAGAAAACATTGTCAGACATTTGAACAACTCTACTTAGAACTAAACTGCATTCACAACATACTGAGAACCAATTGATTCAGTGTGTGATAATGACTCTGAAAAACAGCCAGGTATGGTGGCAGACTACCCTGTAGAGCCACAAAACACATTCAAATATAACTGCAAAACTCCAGCAGTTCATTTAAAATCATCTGAATTAGACAGCTTTGCAGAGTTCATCATTCTGTGTCGTTTTTCCTGAATAGACATCAGAGATAAACCTAGCCCAGCACAAATGAAAACCACTCTTTTTCAGACAGGAAATGAAAAAGCATAACATAAATCAGACATTTCAAAATATTAGAGAATTCAACATTGATTTTTTTTCTGAGCCTATCTGCTTTTCAAGATATTATTTTATGTTACAATTTTACAAAAGTAAATCTGAAGTGTTAAATTCTGATCGCACATTTAACCATTCAGTTTTGTTCCTTTGTCTTAAAGGGAGAACAATCTGAGATTTGTGACTGAGAAACAAAAGAGCAATACAGATATTCTGCTTTGTATAGCACTGACAGTGAAAATGAAGCTCCCCGTATGGATCTGGCAAGTCATTTCTCACAGAAAAGTGTAGCGTTATTTTAAGTGAACAACTATAAACAGTTTTGGGTATTCTAGCAGTGTTGAACACCATGTATTTTCTAAGGCAACATCCATGTAGCTGCTTTGCCATGTTCCACTCCCATCTTATCACACAGCTG
>NW_015386191.1:709657-715422 GCF_001527695.2 Protobothrops mucrosquamatus | reverse complement strand
AGTTCTGCATATTGTCAAAGCAAGAATATACAGTATTTGCAGCGTTGACATCCTGCTTTCTCTATGCACTATCATTTTTTTTCTTTCCCGATGCATTAACAATTGAAACTTTTTATTATTATTTCTTGAAATTTTGGATCAACAGATGGCCTATTCAACTTACGGATCCTTAGGTGGCAGCAAAAAGTTGGGCACATACATTATTTTGTATTTTTTGGCTGCCATCCAATGCTAGCCTGGATTTCTGCCACTGAGATGCAGCCATGGAATAAGTCCTACTGAAGAACCAGAGTTTGAAAAAGGCTTAGCTATGGGAAATCCGTGTGGGATCTGTAAACTGTAAATTTCTAAATTTCAGGGTAGAGAATATGAAGAGAAGAAGGAAGTAGCCAGAACTTCCCTGGAAGCAGCAGCATGGGAAAGTCATTCCCTGCAAAGAGGCTACAAGCCCTTTCAATTACACTTCCAATTATAGGCACAGGCTGGTCAATTTCAGGGCTTTACACTGAATGATCAACCAACTAATTTAAAAAAAGAAAAGTAGCTGCAGAAGACAGAGTTCTGATCTTGCAAACACAAGAGGACTAAAAGGCAAGTGAGTAAGTCAGGTCCAGACTGAAGAGATGGTCCCAAAGGAAACCAGCAGAATCCACTGGAACCACAAGATTGTTGGCAAAAGTGTGTCAACATGGGCTGCCTCCCCAATAAACGTCACCACTTCCTACTTTGTCTGGACATAGCTTTTTGGGATGGGACCTTAGGAAAACACTTCCAGAATGTAGCATCCTAGGCCAGTCTCAGGTGATTCAGCTTAAGGAGATACTGAGATACAGGTGAGAGATATGTAGACAGGTACTTGGGGAAACAATAGTGAGCTATCCTTATTTATGGCCACTTACATAGCACAAAAAAGTTTGTGAGGCAGGTTGGGCACAAAAAAAAATAACAGATCCAGTTATTCAGTGTGATTCTTTAGCTGAAAGTAGATCTTGAATTTGGGTCTCCCTTGATGGAACCCTTAACCACCAAAGTTATTTTAAATTCCACATTAGTTTCCATTATACACATTTGATTACTATCCTGAGAACCTTTATGTTGAAAAAAGCCCTGGAAATCTTAAATAAAAGTCACCAAGTGGAAGCTTACCTCTGATCAGGATTAGGCTTCCCCTTCTTCCTCATGTTATTGGCCGTGGTCTCACTGAAATGCAGCCGGCCCACTGTGACCTTCGTGACTTGCTCTGGAGGCAAATTGACCCTGAAAAGGAGAGAACATTAGAATAACGGAGGATTGTCACCTGTCAATTAATCAGTTGGAGCAGGACAAGGACATTTTATAAAAGTCACCGATCAAGAGGTAGAGGGAACCAGCATTTAAAAAGACAGTAGAAGAAAGAGTAGAGGACTAAACATAGAAATAAATACACAGCCTGACCCCAGTGCCTGGCTTCTCCCTGAAGCCCTGAGTAGTACTCACATGACAGGATTAAAAGGTCTTTTGCTGCGGTCCGACTGAGACTGTTCTATATTGATTGACTGGTTCAATGCTTCCAACTGAAGAAAAACAAAAAAGAAAGACTCAGATCTATTTTAAAGACAATTAGGAGAACCATGTTTTGCTTTATGCTCTATTCTTAAGTATATTCATTGTTAAAGAGGCACTTTCATTTTAAAGCACTGGAGTAAAATAATTCTATGTACTTGAGACTGGCAATTATCCTTCTTATAGGAGAGGAAGGCAATATGAACAGATAAATTCACACACACACACACACATATGTATCTCCTAGATGTAAGTTATGGGTCTTTTGATGTGTACAGCTGCCCAGAGTTACCCTGCGGTAAGATGGGCAGCCAATAAATTTAATAAATAAAATAAAATAAATAATAAAATAAAATAAAATAAAATAAAATAAAATAAAATAAAATAATAAAATAAAATAAAATAAAATAAAATAAAAATGCAGTTTAGATCATAACTCCTTCAACAAATATAATCACAGGGAAATTACTAAAGAATGTGTTGTCTAAGTCGGACCATCTGTCACTATTTATAACACAAGCATATAGTTAACAAACTACAACTGAAAAATAATTCAGTAAGGACCGCACAAATGTTAATACTCTCAATTCTAATAACTAACCTCACAGAAGTGAGAGCAAAATATAATACAAAACTTTAATGTAATTCTTTATTGTACATTAGAAACAGGGTTTGATAAGGGGCATCCCTACAAAAGATCTGGACACAAAAACTTATTCCATACTCCCCTTTGAATGTCTATAAATTGATATATAGATGGTGTCTAATACTACACAGAATGAATTTTATACCATAAGTACAACAAAAATGCTAGAGCTGTAATTCTTATGTGCCTTCTATTTGATTTTTAAAGTTGTATTCTAAATTCATAAAGACTATGTCTGTACACATTATGCTGTTTGCTAAATATTGAAAATGTTATTTGGAAAAACCCCAACCCTAATCCTAACTCTAACCCAAATCCCAAACCTAATTCCGACCCCACCCTATCCCTAACCCTATAAAAACTAATAAAATCTATACAAAAAAAAGAGACTATGTCTGTATAGTAATGGAAATTTTTAAAAAGGTAACAGTTGTTAATTAAGAAAATCTATTTTATCTGGATTTTTAAAAGTTGCAAAGATTCAGCTAATGTGATTACCTGTTTATTAGATTCACATACCGCTTGGTTTTGTAAAGGCTACGCAAGACAGAGAGGTGGTTGGGTCCATGTTTGTTTTCATTCATTCATTCATTCATTCATTCATTTATTCAATTTGTATAATCACCCGTCTCATATTTGTGACTATGGACAACCAAGCAAAACTATTAATAAAGAACACGAAGGTCAATAAAAAACAATAACCTCTTTAAAACCAAATTAAAACCCAATTAAAACAAAAATTTAAAACCAGAAAATGTAAGAAGCAGGTAAGGCAATATGCAAGCAAGCATATAAGCTTAATAAATAAATAAAGTGCAAAGTCATGTGTCAATCAAAACAGTCATCCAGCAGGCTCCAAAACCATATTAATATTGCCACATATAAATATCTAGCTTTGTATCATTTTCCTCAGTAAATACATTAGTTTAATTGGGTTGTCCTTATTAGTTTTTAGGATTTAAAGAGAGTTCACAATCTTTTAAGCACCAATTTATACACTGGGTATCTTTTCTCTTTTAATAGTTGTAAATTTAATGATAATCTATTTTATGAATATGTATTAAATTTAATTAAGAGCAATTTTTTTAAATATCACCCACTCTGATTTAGAACTTAGCTAGTCAAACATGCCACCACACAAGCACATACGCATTTGCAATTCTATATATTGGATTGTTCTACCCATTTTTACTTAAAATTCCATGTAACTGTAAACAAGCTCCTTAAAAAATCTTATTTTTAATAGATTTTTTTTTAATAGAGAGACACATCTACACCTTTCCTAAAGTTTTCCCATCAGGCCGTCTCCTATTCTTTTAAATGATGCAGTCAGCTATTCTTAGACTTGCCTTCACCCCGTGCAGTTTCAGATAGAAGCATTCAAGTGGCTTCAGACCCTCAGGAGTCTTGACATATTTTGGGTCTCCAATCATACCAATGTACACGGTGACTTGGAAGTGGTTCTTTTTCTGGCATACGAAAGCATCGTCTCCCACAGAGAAATTGAAGCCTTTATCTGCATCTACTCGATATGTGGGCATAGGTCTGTAAGCAAGGGAAAAGTAGACAAGAGATCACAGGTTGGACAAAAGAACAAATGGGAGCACTGATGAGACAAGGATATATCCAAAATTTGTTTCTGGGCAGTCTTGTTTCCATAATCACATATGGTTGAAACCAAACCTTTTCAAGGAGCAGAATGTGTTACTTAAAAAAACAACCCACATCCCCCAAACTCCTGATCAAAAGTCAAAGCTGTAGTGAAAGAAAATTGGCTGCACTCAAGTCAAACAACTTCTTCATACCTTAGTCTCTTGCAGAATCCCATCATGTTGTTGTAGAAACCTAAGATACTACAGAACATAATTTGAAAAATCCTGGCTTAAACTAAGTCTCCTAATTCATTTGTGAAAACTAAAATGTCACTATATATAGATAGATATTACTGGCTTGTTGAACATAAGTAGCAAGCATTCTGCTAGAAATATGTTTCATCCCACTTCTGAAATAGGTCAGGTTATGATGGTATTGATCCAAGAACCCTAAAATATTTGATTAATGAAAAGAAACGACGTGCATAATGTCACTGGAAACACCTCTCTGTATAAAGACTTTTTTCAGAGAGGTAGTTTTGAGTAAGAGAGTAAGGAAAGAGGATTTGACTGCAGCCTTATTGAGACATATTCTGATTATTTCATCCTGCCTGAAAAAGTAGCCTGAAAATCTCAACTAGTCCAAAAGACAATGGCTACATATCTGATTGGAATTGTGTCAGTGCTGTTTCCAGGCCCCATTTAAATACCTGGACTTAACCTTTAAAGCAGCGGTTCTCAATCTATGGGTCGCGACCCCATTTGGGGTCGATCGACCATTTCACGGGGGTCGCCAAGCAAGGTTGTCCGCCATTTTTTTTCCCCTTTTCCAGCGAGTGCCTTACCTCCCTTGAGCTGGGCCAGCTGGTGGTCGGCCTGCTCCGTCTCTGCCGCTTGCCAGCTACGCCTCGGCCGGCGCAGGGGGCGGAACAACGCATGCGCGGTGCTCCCGGGCAGGGAAAGTCCTCGACTTACGACCGCTTGGGTAGTCCTCGACTTACGACCAGTTTAGTCCTCGACTTACGACTGGTTTAGTCCTTGACTTATGACCGGTTTAGTCCTCGACTTACGATCGGTTGGGGATTGCGTCATTAAAAAGGTTGAGAACCACTACTTTAAAGCCTGAAATGGACCATTATATCTACCTGGCTCATCATTTTATGCCCCTGCATCTCTGAAAAGAGATGGAATCACATGCTAGTATGTTTTTCTCTGAGAATTTGACTAGAAAATATGCTGCTGACCTTTTCAACATCAAATAAAGTTTATTTTAATTTTCCTAGGGATTTTAAAAGTTTAACCTTGCCTCCCCCCCCCCCACTTAACCCAGTCATTGTGCCGATATTGTTAATAGCAGCACAGCAAGAACAATTTTAACTATATTAAAAGCAACGGAAGTGTGGGGAGGGCTTAAAACATTAACTTCAACAATCCTGTGTCCAGGTACATCATATTCATTTTAATCCATTAAACAACTATTTGGGATTCAAAAGATGGCTTTCAGTAATTCCCACTTTCAAAGGGTCCTCAGAATGCAGGAAGGAGCACCCAAATAGGGGAGAGTCAATGTGGACTTGAGAAGAGCTCTAAAGAGTTGTCATGCCCGATCTACTACCTAACGTGGCCCTGGCCTTGCCATAAAAAATTGCTTTAGGGAAAACATTTAAAAAAGTTGCTAAGTGCAGAAAAGCAGAATTTCCTGATATCATCTAAAAGCAATCTGAAACCATCCTTCCTGAAGGACCTCTAAGCACCTTTCAGAGGAATTGAGAATGGGATGAAGATGGTCAATTTTGGGAGTGATGGCCCTGGGATGTGGAAAGTTGTATTAAGGCAAATGGCAATGCCAGTTCCAGACAAAAAGAAATACAGTTAGAGTTACCTCTAGTTTTTTCTCACAACCTTCAGCCCTTTTCCTCATTGCCTCTCCATTATTAATACATTTAAACATTTCAGGATAAAAAGCATCAGTTCAGACTATTTGG
>NW_015386191.1:706203-709341 GCF_001527695.2 Protobothrops mucrosquamatus | reverse complement strand
GAGACTTCCGGTGGCAGGCGACCTCGTCGGATGCAGCTGTAGCTGCCTCCCGCCTGTTTCTGCGTAAAAGCCGTTTTGACAGCTAGCATCAGCTGTCAAACGGCTTGATACCTTTCCCCTGGGCAGAGGGGGATAGGTGAGCTACCTGGGGTAGGAGTTGAGTTCCCGAGTCGTCCCTTGTGGACGATGTAGGTGAGAACTCCTCCGGAGCCCCGGGCTTCTCAGCGATCCAGGACGCCTTCGCGTTAGCGAAGCTAGAAGCCGCCGCCACCGCTGCAACTTAAAGAGAACTGTGAGTTTTTTCCTGTAAGCAGACGAACCGACCCTGGAAGTTTGCTTTTTATCTTGGACTTTACTCTAACTTGGATAATAAGTTCTTCCTTGTACTTGAGGTGGATTGAGGGAAAGTGAACTTAAAATGGCGATGGATTGATACTTTTCAGCAAGAAGTGAAAGTGATTTCCGGTTCGGAACTTTCACTATTTTTAACTGGTGGATTATCTGCGTTGTTTGAATTGCTTATAAGACTTTTTAACAACTTGAACTTTATTGCAAATATGGCTTCGAAGAAAACTGTGCCTTCAACTGTAAAATATACTACATCTCCGATGTCTCAGACATCCCAGCCAACTTCAAAAACTTCCCATCCGCCACACCCTCCATCTTCTTCGTCTCCACCGTCTTCTGGCAGAGAGCTGCAGGATATGATGTCTGCAACTATTAAACAAATGACTGAGATGTTTCAAGCGATGGATGTCAAAATGCAAAGTAGATTTGATCAATTATCACAACAATTGGATTTATCACAACAACAGTAAGATTTATCACAGAAACATGAGGATTTTTGTGTGAGTGTGGCAACTGCTTTTAAAGGCTTGGCTGATTACGTAGACGCGGTGGCAGAAAGGGTGGAGGAGAATGAGCAAAGAGCGGAAGCAAGTGACCATAGACTTGAACTTGTAGAGGAGAGTTTGGAAAATGTTAAAGGTGATGTGTTGATTGCTCAATTTCGTGATATGGAGTTTGCAATTCGGATCCGTGGGTTGGCTGAGGACCCAAAGGAGAATTTAAGACAAGTAATTGCGGATGCACTTGGGGATGCCTTGTCTTGTGGTCAGGAAATTTACTTGGAAATAGAGCGTGTTTTTAGGGTGAACTCGTGGATTGCTCGACAAAAGAATTTGCCTAGAGATATAGTGGTCTACCTTACAAGAAAGTCGAGACATAATGAAATAATGCAGCTCTTTTACCAACAGAGATTTAAGATTTTAAATCAAGACGTTATTCTTTTAAAAGAAATTCCAGCGAAAATACTTAGAGCGCGCAGAGACTATGCTTTTTTGGCGCAGGAGCTTAAGATTAGACAAATAAATTTTAGATGGGACATACCGGTGGGCATAATTGTAACAATAGCTGGCAAACATTACAGACTTAACTCGATTAAGAAAGCTAAGGACTTTATGGTGTCTGTTTTACAATTAGAATGCCCACCTACACCCCAGAGAATTGAAGTGGCTGAGCAAATGATCGTGGAACTCCCCTCTGCCTCCGTTCAGGACGTAGAGGGGAGCCCAAAAGCTGATGGAAAGGAACAAAGGATTACGCGCGCAGCCTATAGACGCAAGGAAAAGGAAAGACAGTTGACAGCCCGTCCGACAGCTGATAGTCCTGCAGCTGATTGTCAGTTACTGGCTATTTCGGAACCAGTAGGTGGCGCTCGACCTAAGGTTTTTGTGAAGTCCTATGCAGCAAGTATTGTCAGTGGATTGAAACATCCCAATGTGTAAGCTTATATCTTGGAATGTTGGTGGACTTAATGCTCCCCATAAAAGACGTAAGATTTTTCATTATCTAAGACATTTCAACAATGATATTACATGTTTACAAGAGACTCATATTGTGGCTAAAGATCAAAAATTATTATTGAACTCTAAGCTTGGAGATTTGTTTGCTGCATATGCTTTAAAAAAGAGAGCTGGGGTGGCAATATATATCAAAAGACATTTTTCACCTGTTCTAAAATAAGTTGATAAAGAAGGAAGATATTTATTTGTGGAAATAAACTTAAATGGAAGAAAGTGTTTAGTAATAGGGGTTTATGCCCCTAATCAACTTGTAGCTCAAAAACAATTTTACAGACAACTACATCAGAAAGTTGTGGCGATGGACTATAATTGGAAAATAAAATATTATTAAAAAATTTTTTTATAAAGTTTGCCACAATCTGAGAATACTAGCTTTACAGTCTCATCAGTTTATAGATATACACACACATGCTAATTTGTGTGTGCATGTGTGTGTGTGCGTGTGCACACATTTGGGGAAAGAAAACACATAATACAGGTAGTATTATTTATAGAAAACTATTTCTTGCCTCATTTAAGGAGCTGAGTGCACATTTGCACAAAATGTGTTCTACTTCCATTCTGAGAATTACAGCTTTTTCAGTGATTAGTGATACAGCAAGGGATTTATCCATCTATCCATTCGTCTTCATATAAATAATTAAGATAACAATCTTACCTATATGGTTTAGTAAAGCAAAACATTGAAAAATATTCTCAAAATCAAAAACATTACATAAACCTTAATAACAAGTATCATAAACATTCTCAAGAGACTATACAATGAAGTAGTAACAAACAAAGCAAACAACAAACAGAAGAAAAGAAAAAAAAGTCCAATGTTAAAGTGATAAAACATCTTTATAAGGTGAACTATGGATGTCAATATATTTTACAATTGTAGGAAAGTAAAATAAGTAAATTATTAAAGCTCCCATAGTTTTGTGGAAAAATATGTTTCCATAATCAGATTCTAAAACCCAAAATTCAAGCCCCATTGTTCAGTCCTGGACATTCTAAAGGTTAACAAAAATGATGGATGATTATTTTTGACTTCCAATATCTTTTCCAAAACCATGTCTGGGGCATTAGCACTGTTTTGCAAGGTGGCTTAAATAACAGTAATCTTGGAGCCCCTGAAAGCATTGGATTTAAAAATAAAAAAAATAAGATGTTCACATAGGCTTCTCCAGACAGATTTATTAAAAAGGAAAGGGTTATAGAATTCCTCACAATTGAACATTTCACTTTTAGGATTCAATTTATCTCTCACTTTGCTAGGGCAAATTTTTCT
>NW_015386191.1:702250-703574 GCF_001527695.2 Protobothrops mucrosquamatus | reverse complement strand
GGGGGGGGATGTGGGTTTTATATTATATTGTGTTATATTTGTGATGTTTTTTCTTTGTGATGAAAACAATAAAAATTTATATTGAAAAAAAAAAAAAAAGAGAGCCAGCATGATCAGCCACAGTCCCTTTATGTGTGCTTAAATAACCTGCTGGAAGCGAACATGAAAGCATCAGAAAGATGCAGAAAGAAAGGTTTAAACCCAAGACTTCATCAGAAAAGAAAACAAGAAGAAAAATGGAAAACAGGGAGAGACAGTGGATGCTGTGTCAGAGAAATGGATAGGACATAAGGAAAAGCAGAATATCCAAGAACAAGAGCAGAGTTCTGTGTGGGAGCATAACAGCCTCTCAGTATTTTGCCTTCATTTCCAAAAGTCTGAAGTCCTGTACATATTGAGGATCCTCCTCAGACATGCCGATGGCAACTGGATAAACTCTACGAGCTGTCAGCACTCATGGGGTGAGTGAACCTGGCAGAGTCTGTAAAGAGCCATTTAGGTCTTCCTCATAGTAACAGGGGGACCTCAAGTTGCTAGAGAAGTGCCCTGAACAAAAAGCAGATGGTGGCCACAGAACAAGCTACCTTAGTCAGAAAGTATGAGAGGAATTTCCTTTCCCTTCTCCCCCTTCTTCACATTTCTGGTGATTCATTTTGCTGTTCCCTCCTTCCTACATATCTTGGCATTCTACTCTATTGAGAAATCAAAATTTTCCCGTCCATCACCTAAAAGCAAACATAAACCTCTTCCTCCTTAATCTTAAGCCACTGCACACTGTCTTTGGGTCCAACTATGACTTCTGTAAAAAAAAAATTAATTCATCAATAAAACTTGAGAGAAACAGTTACATAAGGGAAAATAAAAGCAAGCAGGTGTACTCCTTCAGATAAATTCTATACATAGTTCATTCGAGCTGATTACTGCTCAATGCATCTCCTAAAATGCATCTCCTACCTAGTGGCAATGAGGGTGGCGAGGTCTAATTACTACTCCACCCTCATTGCGTCATCAGATAATCGCCCGGCCACCCTCTTCAGGGTGACCCGCTCTCTCCTTCAGTTGAGGGGGGGGACCCCCTGGTGGGGAGGGCTGAGGATTTTGCTCAATATCTGTATGACAAAGTCACTCGGATTCGAGAGGGTTTAGACTCTGACTGGGTGGCCCCGGGGGAGGAGACGGGAGCAGGTCTTGAGACTATTATATGGGAGGAGTTTGACTCTGTGGCTCCCGAGGACGTGGACAGGATCCTGGGGAGGCTGAATGCAACCACATGTTTACTGGATCCGTGCCCCTCCTGGCTGGTATTGGCGGCCCGGGAGGGTAC